>NC_057738.1:47092129-47101692 GCF_004010195.1 Chiloscyllium plagiosum
GTGGTTGGGGAGTCCAGAACTAGAGGGCATAGGTTTAGGGTGAGAGGGGAAAGATATAAAAGAGACCTAAGGTGCAACCTTTTCACACAGAGGGTGGTACATGTATGGAATGAGCTGCCAGAGGATGTGGTGGAGACTGGTACAATTGCAACATTTAAGAGGCATTTGGATGGGTATATGGATAGGAAGGGTTTGGAGGGATATGGGCCGGATGCTGGCAGGTGGGACTAGATTGGGTTGGGATATCTGGTCGCCAAGGAGTGGTTGGACCGAAGGGTCTGTTTCCATGCTGTACATCTCTATGACTCTATAGAGAGCAATAACTTGCCAGGGTCACCACTTCAGAGCATCGGGAAGTGTTGATTGGGAGGAAGACCCCATTGCCCCTTGCCTTGCCCGAGGACATCAAGTGGTTCCATATGGTGAACTGAGAAACCCTCAGATTGTAAGACACGGTCAGGTGTAGCTGGCGTGAGCCATGTCTCTGTAAAGCACAGCACACAGCAGCCTACCAATTCTCTTTGAAAAGTATGTCTGGTGTTAAGTTTATCCATTTTGTTCTCAGTGGTTTGGATGTTTGCCAGGGGTATGCGGGGGAGGGGGGACTTGAACCCTGAGGTTTCAGTCCCACCTGAGGTCTCCAATGTTTCCTGGTGGATGGCTGCTCCTAGTTGATCCCAGGCGGCAGTGAGGGAGGTCTGCTGCTCCGAGATGTGTGTGCTCCTGATGGGGCCCTGGGCACTAGTCTCAGCCTTGAGTGTTCCAGGAGGTCTTGTGGCTGGTTCGGTCGGGCCTTCCTAATATCAGGTCAGGCCTTATTCCCGCACTGATGAGGCCTTGCTTTTGGGTTTCCACAAGTTCAGGGGTGTCGGGCTTGTAAGAAGCCGGTAGGCCCCGATACCTCTGGGCATCTGGTTCCAGCATTGATAAGGTAAGTGGGTGCATCCAATCAGGTCCTGGGCACTAGTCTCATTCACAAGCACTCCAAGGAGTCTTGCAGTTGGTCTGTTCAGGCTTTCTTGATGTCAGATCACAATGTGGTCAGGTCTCGGTGCTGGGTTTCTATGAGGAGGTCAGGCTTCCAGGAAGCAGTAAACCCTTGATTCCTCTGGGCTTACAGATCCAACAGCGGTAATTGGGCCTTGACTGCTGGAGAGCCTTTAAACCTGAAAGTAGTTTTAATAAAATATTGTTAGTAATTCTGATACAGTTAGAATTGAGGTTCAGAAGACCAGAACAATTATCAAGATGTGTAAGAATAAGATCTGCTTAGACGGCTCACAAAAAGTCACCACTCTCCAGTGCCATCTTGAATCAAAGGGTTTTGGGTTAATTATGTGCACCCATTGTGTCCTGCTGTAGAATAACCCCGCACACTAATCTTACTGGTTAGATTCTTGAGCTATTTCTTTGTAAAGAGCAGATGGAGTGGGACCCATTGTCTTATTCACTGATCTCTCCTGGAAATGCCACAGCCCAAGACTAAAGAAAGGGGTGGCATGGTGGCACGGTGGCTCACTTGTTAGCACTGCCTCCTCACAGCACCAGGGTCCCAGGTTTGATTCCAGCCTCGGGCAACTGTCTGTGTGGAGTTTGCGTGGGTTTTCTCTGAGTGCTCCAGTTTCCTCCCACAATCCAAAGATGTGCGGGTCAGGTGCATTGGCCATGCTAAATTGCCCATAGTGTTAGGTGTATTAGTCAGAGGGAAATGGGTTAGGGTGGGTTACTCTTCGGAGGGTTGGTGTGGACTGGTTGGGCCGAAGGGCCTGTTTCCACACTGTAGGGAATCTAGTCTTAAAAATACAGGAAACAGGAGCAGGATTGGACCAAACAGTCCACTGATCCATGTCAATATTTTACAATGAATTAGTGGAAGAAAATCATTCACACCTAATCAATTCAAGTAATCTAATTGTACAACTGTCAGCATTCAGCTTTTCAGCCTGAGAGGATGTGGTTCCTGTTGTATATTGCCTGTGCCTTTCTGATCTACACAAAGACGACATTCCTTTCTCTAGTCCAAACTGGTTATATTCATGGTGGTTTGAAATGTTTGCTCCATGCTTGCAGTTCTTTCTACAGTTTGTTTAATTTTCTGTAAGTCCACAGCCACGCTTAAACAATCAAGCAAAGTGAACATCAATCATAAATAGGATTTTCACAATCAAACTCAAAATAATAGGACACCACAATTAAAAAAAAACACAAGTTTTCTATTTAAGGGCAGAAACAGCCCTTGAGCCAGAGGACATTCTGCTTGAGTAGACATCATAGTGGACATCAATGTCAGCATTAACCTTCCTGTTCAGCAATGCTAGCTTTTCCCCACAATTCACATGGAGTCAGAGTAACCAGTGGAAATTATAAGGGAAGTTTAATTACAAATTATATCCAGCTCACAATGAATTCTGTGACTATTTTTTGCTTCTTTAAATAATACTATGCTTGAAGCTAGTCCTTACCACAAAACAACAACATCCCCCCCCCGTCCTCTGTTAAATTAATTTAAAATGTGGCGAGATTTTGCTCATTGGCTTAAAATTTAGCATTTTTAAAAATGTTACCAATAAAAGCTAATGCAAAGTTTTTACTTTTTAAAAAATCATTACTGAGAAACTAGCAAATGCATACTGATATGTATTCAGAGAGAGTCCTTACAGTTACTGATCAATTAATTTGGAAGCCGAGAGCTTAGGTTCTGAAAAAAGGAGTTTAAATCCCCCCACAGTAGCTGGACAATTTAAATTTGATTAATTCAATTAATCTTGAATTCAAAACCCACTCTCAGTAAATGATAACCACAAAACACCTGGACTATTGTTGAAAACCATTGGGCTCAGCAATGTCCTGGTAGGGAGGAAATCTGTCCTCACCTACTGTCCTTACTTGCTATCCTCACCTGTTATCCTCACCTGCTGTCTTCATCTGTTATCCTCACCTCTTGTCCTGACCTGCTGTCCTTACCTGCTGTGTGTGACATCTGATTCCAGCCGCACAGCAACGTGGTTATCTCGTGGTTATCTCGTGGTTATCTCGTGGTTATCTCGTGGTTATCTCGTAACTGGCCCTGTGCAATAGCTGTGCTATTCATTCAGTTGTAGTCAAGAAAGTGAGTTTTGAGAAGATTTGTAGCTCAGTTTAAGGTTCTGGATGTAGGTTTGCTCACTGAGCTGGAAGGTTTATTTTCAGACATTTCGTCACCATACTAGGTGACATCTTCAGTGAGCCTCTGGACAAAGCACTGCTGATGATTCCTGTTTTCTATTTATCTGTTTGGGTTTCTTTGGGTTGGTGATGTCATTTCCAGTGGTGATGTCTTTTCCTATGATGATGTCATTTCCTGTTCTTTTTCTCAGGGGGTGGTAAATCGGGTCCAAGTCAATGTGTTTGTTGATAGATTTCCAGTTGGAATGCCATGCTTCTAGGAATTCTTGTGCATGTCTCTGTTTGGCTTGTCCTAGGATGGATGTGTTGTCCCAGTCAAAGTGGTGTCCTTCCTCATCTATATATAAGGATATTAGTGAGATAGGGTCATGACATCACTAAAGGAAATGACATCACCAACCCAAAGAAATCCAAACATATAAATAGAAAGCAGGAATCATCAACAATGCTTTGTCTGGAGGGTCACTGAAGATGTTACCTAGTGTGGTGACAAAACATCTGAAAATGAACCTTCCAGCTCAGCGAGCAAACCTACATTTGTAGTCAAGAAAGTTAATCATCACTTTAATGCTTCTTGAGGCAATTACAGATGGGCAATAAATATAAACCTTGCCAGCAATGCCCATGTCCCATGAATTAACTTTGTAAGTATAAGTTCAGAATAATTCTGAATTGAATTGTTTTGAATTGAATTTATTGTTACGTGTACCGAGGCACAGTGAAAAGCTTTGTCTTGCGGGCAATACAGGCAGATCACATATTTAAGTAGCCTAAATAAGTAAATAATAAGTAAACAGCAGCAGCAAAAACAAAAACACAGTTATGGGTGAATGTTAAGAGTTTTTGAGTCCATTCAGTATTATAACAACAGAAGGTAGAAACTGTTTTGAAACCGGCTGGTGTGTGTGTCCAGGCTTCTGTACCTTCCCCCTGATGGTAGAGGTTGTACAGGGTGGGATGGATCTTTGAGAATGCTGGCGGCCTTTCCTTGACAGCAGGCCTGGTAGATAGATTAGATTAGATTTTTTTAGATTAGATTACAGTGTAGAAACAGGCCCTTCGGCCCAACAAGTCCACACCGACCCGCCGAAGCGAAACCCACCCATACCCCTACATTTACCCCTTATTTAACAATACGGGCAATTTAGTATGGCCAATTCACCTGACCCTGCACATCTTTGTGATGTGGGAGGAAACTGGAGCACCCGGAGGAAACCCACGCAGACACGGGGAGAACATGCAAACTCCACACAGTCAGTCGCCTGAGGCCCTTCTGCAAACGCTTAGATCCTATAGATGGGAGGTTGGCCCTTGTGATTGTCCGGGCTGAGTTCACCACTCTCTGCAATCGTCTCTGAACTTGACCAGTACAGTTTCCATACCAGGCAGTGATACATCTCAACAGAATTTAAAAGTATTTGTCAATTATTTGAAAGCAGATTATTCAGACTATACGTCCATAGATGCAGTATCAGAAGTCGACCATTCAACCCAACTGTAAATGGCACCATATAAATTTTTCACTGCATTGATTAGAGTACATCAAGCTAATTCAAGTCTGTCTTCATTCAATGAGACCATGGCTGATCTGATAATCCTCAACTCTACTTTCCTGTCTTTTTCCTTCCCCTTGATTTCCTTATAATTAAAAATCTATCTCAATCTATTTAACCTCTGCTCATAAGACGTCTCTCCCATTCTGGAATCAACTGAGTGAATCTCTCTGGGCCGTCTGCAATGTTATTCTATCTTTCGTCAGATAAGGCAACCAAAACTGTTGACAGTATTCCAGTTGTTGTCTAACTAGTGCCATTTATATTTTTAACATGATTTCGCTATTTTTATATTCCATTCCCTTTGAAATAAAGGCCACCATTTCACATGTCTTTCATATTACCCACTGAACTTAGATGCCAGGATTTTGTGCGTCATGTGGGCTACTCCCAAGTCCTTCTACATTGCAGCTTCTCTCCATTTAAATAATATTCAGCTCTTCTATTGTTTCTGCCAAAGTACATAATTTTACATTTTCCTGAATGGTATATCATTCAGCAAGACTTGCCCTTCTGCAAACGCTTAGTGTCAGTGTTAACATTGACTCATCTCTTGTCGGATTTGAAACCTTTCCAAATATTCTGACTGACTATTAATCTTGGCCATCTTGGTTTTTGTTGTGTTTTTTTCAAGTTAATACTAGGTTTAACTTGCCTGGTTAACCATGGTTGGCTTCCTATCTTCCTAGAATCCTTTTTCCTCACTCTGATACAGTGATATATCTTTGTTATGAGTCGAACTATTTTCTGAACTATCTGCTCATCAACTATTTTTGCTACTAAATTATCTACCAGTTTTCTCCAGTAAACTCTGCCCTCATTCCCATGTACTTAGGTTTAGCATGATTGTTTCTAACCCAAGATTCTGACTTTCAATGGAATACTAAATTCTAACATGCTATGATCATTGTTCTAAGGGAACAGTCCTTACTGGATTTACAGAGACTAAGCTCAGTTAGGGGGCACATCAACTTCCAAACCAAGAGATTGACCACAGTCAGTCAGGTACTTTACATGATTTGTTCATTCATGGGATATGGGTGTCACTTGCTGGGTCAGCATTTATTGACCTGGAGAAGGTGTTGGTGAGCTACTACAATCTATTTGGTCTCGGTAGAACCACAGTACCATTAAGGAGGGTGTACCAAGTTTTTGACCCAGCAACACTGAAGGAATAGTTATGTATTTCCAAGACAGGTAGTGGCTTGGAGGGGAGTTTGTGGAAGGTGGTGTTCACACGTATCTCTGCCATTGTCCTTCAAGCTGGTAGTGGTCACGGATTTGGAAGGTGATGTCTTAGAAGCCTTACTGAACTTTTTGGTGATACCAAAGGCAATAGTGACCTTGCAGTCCAGCTTGATACAGGCGCAGGAGATGTGATGTTGTGTACCTCAGTGAGTAGGTAGAAACCTCAGAAGGTGGGAAGGATTTGTAGTTTGGGAGGATGAGGCTGTTGATATCTGTTGAGTGGAGATAATGCATGCAACAGTGAGGTTTTTTAGCCCATCAGCATTGGTGAGAGGCAAGTATGGAGGCATATTTCAAGTAAGTGATGGCCCTATGTGTGTGAGGTCATGAACAGAAGGTGGTATCATTTAGCCTTGTGTGACACAGAAGATCCTTGACCTTCTTCCTGAATTGCAGGATGTCCCATTTAACGTAGAATGTAACATTAGCCCAGGCCATTATCTGTGTCTAAACTGGGTATGATCACATGGCCTCCCTCGCTGGCCTGGAAAATACAGCTCTGCCCTATTCTCCACCAGCTCACCGACCAGCACCTCCAGGTCCTGCTGGTAAGCTGACGGGATCAGCTGCCCTTCCTGGGCCATGTCCTCAGTGCTGACAGTGAACAGCACAGAGTGAGAGGCAGTTCCAGGTGTTCAGCACCTACCCAATGTGGAACTGGGGTTTAAATGTTGGCACAAACAATGTGAATATTACAAAGTTCTGGCAGCAGTGAACTTTTCTGTCTCTATTGCCACATGATTGCACAAAATGTACACCACAGAGACTGCTTATGGAATTGGCGAGCTGAAGAGTGGAAGAAAAGTCACCAAGTGCCAGGCATCTTGAAGTTCACTGAATAAAGCATTTTGTCTGAAAATAGCAACATTCAGCTCATCATTTCCATCATTTCATTTCTGCAGATGTTTGTCAAACGATTGCTTCATTGTTCACACTGCCTTCCACAACGCTGTTATTCTTAATGCCAGTGCAGAAAGACTACACTATTTGTATTATCATGAACCCTCCTCATTGGTTGCTAATTTAATTTGCTTTGTAATTTCTGCATTGTCCAACATCACTCGTTGTTTTGATTTATTGCTGTCATTATACAGCCAATATGTTTCTTTACACTTCCAGTTTAAATATTTCCTGATTGTGTTACCTAAATACCGAGATATAATTTTACACTGCACAATCCTAAAAACATAAAAAGCACTGTGTGTGACAGAGTGTGTTAAATAGAACTTGTTTTCAGTCAAATGTTGTACACATTCAAGATCTTTGATTATAACTGCCCTTTAAATGTAATAGCTTTCCATTGAATGTCAGCTGCAATTAAATTCTCCTCAGCCAAATTATTACTTATCAACACAGTCCAGCATGGAAATTATTAAAATTAACTTAATGCATACTCCTGAGCTTCAGCAGCTAATTGCTGATTTTTAGTCATCTCTTATCTCCGAGGCCAATTTGCAGAACAAAATGTCACCAGCCAGTTCTTGTGTTTTTAATGACCTTTATTCTGCGTTGGTTTCAATCAGTTAAAAGGAAGAAAGGTCCATGCAGAGGTCGAGGACTGCTTGTGATTACAAAGTGAAAGAGTTTTTAGATTTGTTCCTTTATTCACTGCAAAAATTAAAGAACAGGGAGACAGTGAACATGTTTAATTGTGCTTTCTCTTTCCATCAATGTACTGTTCTTTATTACGTTCTGTTCTGAAATAGGCATTTGTTTGATAGCCAATGTAGCAGGAAGCAGTGAAGCCTCTTTATTTACAGTGATTCCTCATCTCACACCAACATCTGTTCTGTCAAATTCTATTTTTTCCACAGAAAGAGCAGCAATTTAATTATTAACAGATGGGAAATACAAACTGGCTGTAAATTAACTCAAGGCAAAAAGGGTTGCTGAGTGGGCACAAATGAGAAGCTGTGAGACAACTTTGTACAGTGTATTTTTATTCAAAATTGAGCTTACAGAATATTCACCATTAAATTACTGGTGACATTTTGTGAGACTATCTTAACAGCGCTGCAGTAACAATCTGCAATTTCAGGCTGAATGCAATATCATGACGAGATGTTTTCTTACCTCAGCATTGCTCCCTGTCATTTCTGCATTTGGATGTGAATTCAATTCAGTTCATGGTAAAGAACAGTGACCAAAACAGGTAAACTCAGGACCTAGGTTAGAAATTCTGGTGATTAAATCTACTGTCAACAAAATAACTGATTTCCCCAATATCCTCAATTGGACTTGGTCACATTTTATGATTTGCTAGCTCATATATAATTCCCCCTACAATAAAATGAGCTGACCAGGAGACCATTCGAAATACTTTTAAAGCCATGAATATTTCTGTTGGTTTTCCAACGGCTGTTCAACCTATCCTGTAATTCTGCACTTGGGTCAGAAAGATGTGTTGGTCATTATGCATTGTAATGTGATTCCATTAGCTCCTTAACAAGGTTATTATGATGAGTGGGGAATTCCCCAATGGAATCACCCCCCACCCCCTCACCCACACAGTAATCTAAACTCTCATGCCAGGACCATACTGAGGGTCATTTGTATGGGCTTCTGACTGAGATAATCCATTAACATGCCATTTGCCGGTTCTGGTGAGTCTGAAGGGATCATGTTCTCCTGGTGGTTGGCCTTAGCTTCCTCTAACTCTATCATTCAACACATTGTTTTGTTATTCTATTTACTGCTTTTCATGGAATTTCACAATAACAACGGCACACTTTTCCAGATAATACAAATAATAATGCTACAGTAACTAATCCATTCATTTGTGACACATTTTAAACACAATATGACACAGATTCAAATTTTCAATTTAGATTTACAAAAAACTTTGGAATTTCGGACTTCCTGTGACTTGCAACACGTAAATTGTAACAAGCTAAACTTTGTACTCAAGGTTAGGTATCAGAAGACGTGGCCTTTATTACAATTTAATCCTTTTCTCAACAATGGTCTTGTGGATTAAGGTTTCCACTTATCACCAAAGTCTGAGAAGTCAGGAGTAGAAACCCCAGGCTGGACTTTTCCATTCCATTGCGGATGTATGTAAAGTCCAGAACATTCTAAGTTTGGGAGAAGATTTGTAGCTCGGGTGCTCATTGTTGTGGTTCTGTTCGCCGAGCTGGGAATTTGTGTTGCAGACGTGTCGCCCCCTGTCTAGATGACATCCTCAGTACATGGGAGCCTCTTGTGAAGCGCTTCTGTGATCTTTCCTTCGGCATTTGTAGTGGTTTGAATCTGTCGCTTCCAGTTGTCAGTTCCAGCTGTCTGTTGCAGTGGCCGGTATATTGGCCACTCTGATAACAAGGAAAAGACAAACATATAACCTCAACACCAAGGAGAGGGAAGCACTAAGAAACGATAAGAACATAATCATACTACCAGCAGACAAAGGCAGAATGGGCGGCACGGTGACACAGTGGTTAGCACTGCTGCCTCGCAGCGCCAGAGACCAGGGTTCAATTCCCGCCTCAGGCGACTGACTGTGTGGAGTTTGCACGTTCTCCCCGTGTCTGTGTGGGTTTCCTCCGGGTGCTCCGGTTTCCTCCCACAGTCCAAAGATGTGCAGGTCAGGTGGATTGGCCA
>NC_057738.1:47103769-47135847 GCF_004010195.1 Chiloscyllium plagiosum
GGAAGCGGCAGAGACAAGCCACTATAAATGCCGGAGGAAACATCACAGAAGCGCTTCACAGGAGGCTCCCAAGCACTGAGGATGTCACCTAGACAGGGGACGCAACGTCTGCAACACAAATTCCCAGCTCGGCGAACAGAACCACAGCAACATTCTACTTTTGAATAACAATCACAACCAGGTAAAGATTTCTAAATCTACTATTTTAAACAATATGGATAGAGACAACTTAAACACACACTGCAAAAACAAACCTTATGTGGAATATGAATATTTCTGATAGTTTAAAAGAAGCATTTGCACTTCAATCAAGAGTTGAGTTTATTTTTGGAGTAACCATTCACACATGGTAACTAACAGCTGACAGCGCTTCCTTTGCAAACATCCTGGAGACCAAAGTTAGTCAGGATGAGCCAGACAAATGTGTCATTTTTGAATTGTTCTCCTTAATTTCTATTGTCTTTCAATGTTCTCCCAACCAAATACGTCCCGTCATATTACTTTGCATTGAACCTCATCTGCCACCAATCTATCCATTCAACCAACTTGTCGAAAAAATTGTTCTGGTAATTAATCCACAGAGCAAATATTGTTTTTAGATATTCTTCTAGAGCAAAATGTAGTTCGCCTAAAAGCTGGGAGAAGCAATGGTAGATGTAGTGGTTATGTCATTGGGTTAGTAATCCAGAACCGTAGACTAATGCTCTGGGAACATTGGTGGCACATAGTAACATCTGGATTCAATAAGAAAAGCTGGCCTAGTGATAACACTGTAACGTCATACCATTGTCGATTACTACAATGTCTTTCAGGGAAGGAACTCTGCCATCCTTACCTGGACAGAGACAAAAAAAAACTGCAGATGCTGGAATCCAAAGTAGACAGGCAGGAGGATGGAAGAACACAGCAAGGCAGGCAGCATCAGGAGGGGGAGAGGTCAACGCTTTGGGTATAACCCTTTCCGGACTGGGGTGGGGGTAGGGAGAGTTGTAGATAAAGTGGGGGGAGTGGTTTAGGTGAGGAGAGGGATGGGATGGTGAGATAGTGATGGATAAACACAGGTGGTGGGTGCACCCTGATTGGTCGATGGGAGGAATGAATCATTTTTTTGCTGGAAGGGAAGTTCTGTAGGTGGATTGGAAGGGAGGAGGTGGGACTGGAAAGGGAATTAGGGGATGAATGGGAAGGTTATTTGAAATTGGAGAACACAATGTTGAGTACTCTGGGCTGTAGGCTGCCCAGGTGGAAGATGAGGTATTGTCGAGGATGGACATGTCAGAAAGGAAGTGGGAGAGAGAATTAAAATTGATGTCAGACTGGCCCTTGCGGACCTGGCTGAGATGCTCAGCAAAACATTCCCTTAGTTTACATTGTGTCTAACTGATGTAGCGAAGATCACACCAGATGCAGTAAACTAGGTTGGTGGAGATGCAAGTGAACCTCTGTTTCACCTGGAAGGACTGTTTGGGCCCTGGATGGAGGTGACAGAGTGATGTGCTGGCAGGTTTGGTCTGACCTACATGCAACTCCAGATTGCCAATGAGGTGGTTAACCGACAAAACCACTCACGTGAAGGGGCAACGAGAGATGGGCAGTAAATGCTGGACCAGCCGTCCTCTACAATCCATGAACAAATACTTTAAAAAATTGCAAATAATCAAATTTAGTTGGCATTAAATTCAGGATATGAACAAAAATGATCCTTACAATCTCAGCATAAATTTGGAATGTTTTGGTGTCTAGACCCAGTTTTTAAAGGGACATCTTATTTTGACCTTGACTCCCCTGGTTTTGTTTTACAGTTAGCCAATCTTGTCCAACTTACACATCAACATTAGATAATTTCTGACACTTTGAACAGCGCAGTGTTCCAAAACAGAACTGAGCTGGTGAACTGAGCTGGTGAATTATACTGGTAAACTGAGCCGGTGAACTAAGCTGGTGAACTAAGATGGTGAACTGAGCAGGTGAAGTATGCCGGTCAACTGAGCCAGTGAACTAAGATGGTGAACTGAGCTGGTGAACTGTGCTGGTGAACTAAGATGGTGAACTGAGCCGGTGAACTGAGCCAGTGAACTGTGCTGGTGAACTAAGATGGTGAACTGAACTGGTGAACTGAGCTGGTGAAATAAGATGGTGAACTGAGCCGGTGAACTCAGCTGGTAAACTAAGCCGGTGAACTGAGCTGGTGAACTGAACTGGTGAACTAAGATGGTGAACTGAGCGGGCGAACTGAACTGGTGAACTGAGCCGGTGAACTGAGCCGGTGAACTGAGCTGGTGAACTGAACTGGTGAGCTGAACTGGTGAGCTGAGCTGGTGAACTGAGCTGGTGAACTGAGCCGGTGAAGTGAGCTGGTGAAGTGAGTCGGTGAACTGAGCTGGTGAACTGAGCCGGTGAACTGACCCGGTGAACTAAGCTGGTGAACTAAGCTGGTGAACTGAACTGGTGAATTATGCTGGTAAACTGAGCTGGTGAACTGAGCTGGTGAACTCAGCCGGTGAACTCAGCCGGTGAACTGAACTGGTGAACTACGCTGGTGAACTCAGCTGATGAACTAAGCTGGTGAACTCTGCCGGTGAACTAAGCTGGTGAACTAAGCTGGTGAACTGAGCTGGTGAACTATGCTGGTAAACTGAGCCGGTGAACTAAGCTGGTGAACTGAGCTGGTGAATTATGCTGGTAAACTGAGCTGGTGAACTAAGCTGGTGAACTCAGCCGGTGAATTGAGCCGGTGAACTGTGCTGGTGAACTCAGCCGGTGAACTCAGCCGGTGAACTCAGCCGGTGAACTGAACTGGTGAACTACGCTGGTGAACTCAGCTGGTGAACTAAGCTGGTGAACTAAGCTGGTGAACTCTGCCGGTGAACTGAGCTGGTGAACTGAGCCGGTGAACTGAGCTGGTGAACTAAGCTGGTGAACTGAGCCGGTGAACTAAGCCGGTGAACTCTGCCGGTGAACTGAGCTGGTGAACTGAGCTGGTGAACTGAGCCAGTGAACTGAGCCAGTGAACTGAACTGGTGAACTCAGCCAGTGAACTGAGCCGGTGAACTGAGTCAGTGACTGACTCCCCTGCCTCTTGGTTCCCACAAGAGACCCACTGGAAAATAGATTCTCTCAGAGTAAGAGGTTGCTATTAGGTTACAAGCACTGGCTTGACATTTATTATTATACTGTACAGTTATAACAATATCTAACCGTACAACCTACATTATGCATGTTTTCTATGTTAGCCGATGTGTGAAACCTTACTGGAAACTCACTCAGAGATAAGTGCCTCAGAGATAACCTTGTAACTTTGTGTAAATGTTTACAAATTACTGTGGAATGTGAAACATAGAAAAAAGAAACCAAATTGCACAAGGTGCAGGATTTTTCACGTCGGTACAAATTACATTCACGTTGTATAGATCAATGATTCCAGGTTACAGAGTGCTGTGTAAATCCTGATTGGTGTCTAACCACCACAAGTGATATTTTCATTGACTACATCCTGCAGTATAGAAGACTGTAGCAAAGTGTCTGATTAATTGATATTCCAAAAGTTTTTCAATGAGTTTCACATGTTTACTCTTGGTTAGAAAATTGGGAATCTGAAACTGGGAATACAGAGTGGACATTCTGATTGCTAATATGTGAAGAATATGCTAATATGTGAAGAGTCATAACCTCCAAAGATGTTTCCTGCAGCCTCAAATTTTCATCATGTTTATTGATTAATTACATGAAGTCCCCCATTGTATATCTGAAGTGTGAAGATGAGATGATTAGGCAAAATAAATAAGTTGTGCCTTGGGATCAGGATCCCCGCTTCTCCCTTATATGGATGATGACGTACAGCCGTGGTTGTGGGCGGTCCCTCAGCCACGAGGAAAGCTGTTTCCATTGTTCCATTCATGAAAATCTGGGGGAGTGTCTGCTCTGCTTACTACAAGGTAGAGAAGACTAAAATGGTGGCTTTGTACTTACCATGTGCTTACTACAACAGTTAATGATTTAAAAATTACACCACCCCCTACACCATCTTCCCAGAGGCACCCAGCCAAGAAACCCTTTTTGATCACCCTGTCAGGAGAGGGCAGAGAAGAGAACAGGGGGACCGGACCTGAAAATGGCAATTACTAGCTAGAAGTACCACTGACAGAGGTGGGGATTGCCACCTTAAAGGGGCAGGAAATGATGGTACCTCAAGTTGGAGGGCCTTGTGCTGGACCAGATGAGGGACCCCTTCCTTGTGTCTTTGACTGTGACTTTCTGGTCCCAGTGGCTGTAGGAGGTGGGCCAGGGGAACTTAAAGGAGGTGTTGATAACCTCCCTAGCCCCACAATGACAGCTTACCTCCAGGTAATTACTGGGCTACATCCTCAGTGGAGGTTAATTTGTAGTCAGGTAGATTCCAGTGACATCAACATTTTGACCTCAAGTGCAGAACTGATTAAATCTAATGAGCTTTTCCTGGCAGGCAGACAGACACTGATCAGAAGCTGTCTCCAGCAGGCATCATGTCGACGTCAGATTGCTTAAATCTGGCAGGGTTTAATTAGTTAGACTTTGAATTTAGACAGGAATAGAATAAAACACCAAATTATGGCATGAGACCTCATTTTCAGAAAAGCTTCACATTCTGGAAAAAATCATTTACTGCTTTCCACGCTTTTAGGAAATCAGGAGAAAATCAAAATACTGCAGACTGGCCTGACAAGAAACATCCTGACAAAAGAAGTTTCTAAAAAAAAACCTTACCCACAATTTGTGATTATTTCTGCAATCATTTTTCTGCTAAAATTAGCTTGTGAATAAAGCTTAAGGGATAAGATTTTTTAAAAATATAATCAAGTTGTGAGAAGGGTTTATAATATTATTGTATATAATTATAAAATTATTATTGTTTGAATTCTAAAGTAAAGATACATTGATTTTTCTTGTATAATGGTGATTTTTCTTTAGTATTTGATCAAACCAGCAAGTTCAAGCCTGAAACTTCAGTGAAATGACAGCAACTAGCCACAAAACAACATAACCCACTCTCACTAATATCCTTATGTGGGGTATAGGTAAAGTAGCATTACTTCTGCAATCATAATTTCTTATGCAAGGTAAATGAACTCACACCAGTGTATAATTGTTTCAGCCAAGAGCTGAGTCAACAAGAATGAAAACTATATGAAGGAAATATATAATCGGTTTTAGTATTAGCTAAAATGTGCGTACAAGAATGAAATGTGCCTGCAAACAATGGTAGATGTTATAGACAAATAGATAAGATGCTGTGAGGGTGTAGATTAAGCCAGATATGTCTGTACAGACAGTAGTTATAAGCATCAGTTTCCCACTTCTGCAAAAGCAAAAACAAACCACAATTGAAAGGTCATAAGGCTCAATATGGATGAGGAATGGGAGGAAAGGTCACAAGTAAGGGAAGCAGATGGTAGTAAGGGAGGATATACCTAACAATGGACCACAGCAGGATGTGGTCAAACGGCCTTGTGGGGCCATAAATAAGCATTTTGTCACAGACAGGGCCGGATAAGGCAAGAGATAAACAAGAGTAATGGGCGCCAGTCTTAGAGAAGTGGGAGATGTAAACAGGGGAGGAGCAATGGGAGGAGAGAATAGGAACGAATTATATAAATATTGTGTACTTGGTAAACACGGTGTGTGTGTGAATATTTTGTAAATAGACACCACACCCCTCTTGCAAGAGCATAATAAACGATACTACTGCTTCAGATCTTGTCTTGGACTGAAATTATTGAAGTGAGTGAGCTTTGTTTCTCACACTTACATACAGAGGAGGAAGGACACTACTTCGACTGGGACAACACATCCATCCTAGGACAAGCCAAACAGAGACGTGCACGAGAATTCCTAGAAGCGTGGCATTCCAACAGGAACTCTATCAACAAACACACTGACTTGGATCCCCTTTACCACCTCCAGAGAAAAAGAACAGGAAATGACATCACCAATATGAGATGATGTCATCACAGGAAATGACATCACCAACTCAAAGAAACCCAAACATATAATTAGAAAGTAGGAATCATCAGCAGTACGTTATGAAGAGGCTCACTGAAGATGTTACCTAGTATGGTGATAAACGTCTAAAAACGAACCTTCCAGCTCAGCGAGCAAACTTACATCCAGAACCTCAACCTGAGCTACAAATCTTCTCAAAATGCACAAATGATTAATAAGCTACCTGGTGAAATAATTGCTGAAGCATTTATTAAGTTGAATTTTTACAACCTGTAGAAAGAGAGGTCTATCAGAGCTCAAAAAATGTCTTCTGCTATTTTCAGCAGTCCAAGTAGACAAGCTAGAAAAAGCCCTCAGCTTTGGAAGGAGAACCACACTTGATGATATGCAGATAACTAATAAAGGAAACACTTGGAATCTCAACAGCTGAGTATGACATTTTAAAATGAAGGTAGAAGTGACACTCACTGGAGATGAGTGTCTGTAAAGGATATTGCTGGGGAAAAAATCTTGATTTTCTTTGCTGTATATGGTAAGATTTTTCAATTTGTCTTACAATTTGTGTAATAAATATGTTTTCTTTCATTAGAAATATTGTATAAAGGGCTTTAGAATCCAGTTATACCTCACTGAGAATAAATAATACAGCGTGGGTGGAGTTAAAAAAGGAGAAAGAAATACATGGAGAATTAAGCAGCAACTTGGATGTACCAACATAACTGTTCAGAATGTGCAGAGAAACATGTGAAGTAGACTGTGTAGCATCAGGCAGTAGAGGTTATGGAATTGTATTTTGATGTTTTAACAATAAGATTAGAATCTGGTATATTTCTGAGTATCATGTCTTGTAGCATTTGGTCTTAATGTGTAATAAAACGTGTAATAAAATATGTGATAAAGGTACACAGGTACACAGGTACACAGACTCGAGGACAATTTATGATCTTGCCTTTTCCTTGACCAGTGTGGCTGGGGAAACAAATACACGGATGAGACACAACACCATATAATACAATAAAAAGCATATGCGTAGCCTTGTGTGAATAATTTTAGTGACTGACCACCAAAGTAAGCAAATTGCCAAAAAAAAAAGCTGGTCTGTCAACTTTGGGATCTGAGTTGTCCAGTATTACCATCAGCTGGAACCATAGCAAAACAATGCCATATCTGCTATCAGCCAGGTGCTGGAAATCTCGAGTGATGCTGGCAGGGGGGATATTCCCGGAGGTACTGAGAGAGACATTGCAATGAGTAAGGTGCCATTGAGGAATGGTGCAGAGTTAATGAGACAAGTTTCAGCAAATAATGTGAAACAAACTCAGTAGGACTCATGGGGAGATACCCTCACTTAACTTGACACTTAGCAGATTTCTGGGAAAATCTAGTCTAGTGATAGTATAAAGGTTGATGACCTGTTGTCAGGTTCTGAAGACGGGTCACTTACCTGAAACGTTAACTTTGTTCCTCTGTCTTCTGATTGTGCCAGACCTGCTGAGTTTCTCCAGCATCTCCTAACTTTATGTTTATTCAGTCTGATGTCACTGGAATTTATTTCTTATTACACTTCATTTTCTTTAACCAAATTTAAAAGGAAGGAAATAACATGCTGTTCTAAAGAGTTTCCTTGCTCTATGTTTCGAAAATTCCATCTTTGAATCCTCACAATATGGTCATAATATGACTGACCTTCCATAATCTGAACCAATAGAAATTGATGAGCTCACTGTAGGCAGCTATCGAGATTTTCACACTGTGTCACCTGCACAGAATGCTGGTCACTTCAGGGCTGCGATGGCGTGCTCTCCAAGACTGAAGTCTGAAACTTCAAAAACATCCCAGTATCTGGCTTTTTCTCTTTATATAATGCTCTATTTAAATTCACTAGGCTTTGTGAATTTGAAAGCAGTGGTTTCTGGGAAAGGAGGGACCTTTTTTATTTCCCTCCAGCTATATAAGTCAGTGTTTTCTAAACCCGAGACCCTACCTTTGTAGGGCCTCCCACCCAACCACCTCCTCTAACCTTAAAGACCAGGGACACATCAGGTAAGCTTCTCTTCTTTTTTGCTTTGTGATAAGAGGACTAGCAGGGATGGCAGTGCAGGGAGAGGAATGTCCCTCCTACATGATGTTTGAGGTCAGGGATGCCATTAGTGTCCCATCCAAGTACATCTGCAGGAAGTGCACCCAACTCTCGCTCCTCCAAGACCGTGTTAGGGAACTGGAGCGGGAGCTGGATGAACTTCGGATCATCCGGGAGGCAGAGGCTGTGATAGGTAAGAGTGACAGGGAAGTAGTTACTCCTAGGCACGAAGAAAGCTGGGTGACTTTGAAGGGGCAAAAACAGTCAGTGCAGGAATCCCAGGTGGCCGTTCCCCTGACAAAAGTACACTGTTTTGGATATGGTTGGTTGGGGAGGGGGTGGCACTTACCAGGGGTATGGAGTGGGGCCCAGGTTTCTTGCACAGAGCCTGTCCCTGTTGCACAGAAGGGAAGGAGGGAAAGGAGGAGAGTGTTAGTCATTGGGGACTCAATAGTTAGAGGCTCAGATAGAAGCTTTGTTGGAAATGAAAGAGATTCATGATTAGTGTGTTGGGTCCCAGGTGCCAGGGTCTGTGATGTCTCGGATCGTATGTTTGGGGTCCTGAAGGGAGAGGGTGACCAGCCTCAAGTCATGGTCAATGTAGGTACCAACGACATGGGTAGAAAGAGGGATAGGGATGTAATGCAGGATTTCAGGGAGTTAGGGTGGAATCCGAGAACTAGAACAAACAGAATTGTTATCTCTGGTTTGTTACCCATGCCACATGATAGCGAGGCAAGGAAGAGGGAGAGATATCAGCTGAACACGCGGCTGCAAGGATGGTGCAGGACGGAGGGTTTCAGGTACTTCGATAATTGGGGTTCATTCTGGGGAAGGTGGGACCTGTACAAACAGGACAGTCTTCACTTGAACCAGAGGGGTACTAATATCCTGGATGGGAAATTTAATGGTGCTATTCAGATGAGTTTTAACCAACTCAGCAGAGGGATGGGAACCTGAGGTGTAGTTCCAATGCACCACAGGATGAGAGTAGGGAGCGCATGGGCAGGATTTCATAGTCACAGGAATGTGCTGGCAGACAGCAAGCTGGTTGAAGTGTGTCTACTTCAATGCCAGAAGTATCTGAAATAAGATAGGTGAGCTTGCAGTATGGATAGGTACCTGGGACTTCAAAGTTGATGCCATTTTGGAGACAAGGATAGAGCAGGGTGAGGAATGGATGTTGCAGATTCCAGGATTCTGATCATTCATTAAGAACAGGGAAGGTAATAGAAGAGGAGGAGGTATGGCTTTGTTAGTTAAGGATAGTATAGCGGTGACTCAAAGAACATTTGACAAGGACTCGTCTATTGAGGTGGTATGGGCTGAGGTTAGAAACAGGAGAAGAGAGGTGACGCTGCTGGGAGTTTTTTATAGGCCACTGCAGAGTTCCAGGGAAGTGGAGGAGAGGATTGGTAAATGGATTCTGGGTAGGAGTGAAAGGAACAGGATGGTCAATATGGGGTCTTTAACTTCCCCAACATTGACTGGAAATTCTATAACTCGAGTACGTCAGATGGATCAGTTTTGTCCAATGTGTACAGGAGGGTTTCCTGACCCAGTATGTCGAAGGGTCGGTCAGAGGGGAGGCCACACTGGATCTGGTGCTTGGTAATGAACCAGACGTTTAATTTAATCGTAGGTGAGCACTTTGCAGAGAGTGACCATAACTCAGTTACGTTTAGTTTAACGATAGAAAGAGATAGGTGCATGCCACAGGACAAGAGTTATAGATGTGAGAAGGGTAATTTTAATATGATTAGGCAAGACCTAGGAGCTATAGAATGGGATAGCAAAATGCAGGGGATGGGGACAATCGAAATATGGAGCTGGTTTTAGGAACAGATATTGCGTGTCCTTGATAGGTATGTCCCTGTCAGGCAGGGAGGAAGTGATAAGGTAAGGGAACCGTGGTTTATGAAAGAAATTGCATCTCTTGTTAAGCAGAACAGGGAGGTTTATGTGATGTTGAGACGAGATGGTTCAGGTGAGGCGATGGAGAGTTACAGATCAGCGAGGAAGGATTTAAAAAGAGTTAAGAAGAGCAAAAAGAGGACACGATCAGTCTTTAGCAAATAGAATAAAGTAGAACCCTAAAGCTTTCTATAGGTATGTGAGGAATAAAAGGATAACTAGAGTAGGAATAGGCAAAAGTGAGGACTGCAGGTTCTGGAAATCAGAGTCTAGATTAGAGTGGTGCTGGAAAAGCACAGCTGTTCAGGCAGCATCCGAGGAACAGGAAATTCAATGTTTCAGGCAAAAGCTAGAGCTTCAGTCCTGATGAAGGGCTTTTGCCCGAAACGTCGAATTTCCTGATCCTCGGATGCTGCCTGACTGGCTGTGCTTTTCCAGCACCACTCTAATCTAGGGTAGGGATACAGCCAGTCAAAGACAGAAGTAAGAATGTGTGTGTGGAACCTGTGGAGATCAGAGAGTTGCTAAATGAATATTTCTCATCTGTTTTCACTCAGGAAAAGGAGAATATTGTAAAGGAGAAGAATGAGAAATGGTACATTAGAGTAAAAGGATTGAGGTTAGTAAAGAGGAGCTGTTATCAATTCTTGAAGGAGTGAAAGTAGACAAGTCCCCTGGGCCAGATGGGATTTATCAGAGGATTCACTGGGAAGCAAGGGAGGAGATGGCAGAACCTTTGGCCTTGATCTTTGAGTCATCATTGTCTACAGGTTTAGTATCAGAGAATTGGAGGATTACAAATGTTGTGCTCTTATTCAATAAGGGTTGTAGAGATGACCCGGGTAATTATAGACCAGTGAGCCATACGTCTGTTGTAGGAAAAGTTTTGGAAAGAATTATAAGAGATAGCATTTATAATCATCTAGCAAGCAACAATTTGATTTCATATAGTCAACATGGTTTCATCAAGGGCAGGTCGTGTCTCACAAACCTCACTGGGTTTTTTGAGAAGGTGAACAAGCATGTGAATGAGGGTAGGGCAGTTGACGTGGTATACATGGACTTCAGTAAAGCCTTTGATAAGGTTCCACATGGTAGGCTGTTGGAGATTGAGGGTGATTTAGAAGTTTGGATTAGAAACTGGCTTTCTGTAAGGAGGCAGCGAGTGGTAGTTGATGGAAAATATTCAGCCTGGAGTCTGGTTACCAGTGGTGAGCGACAAAGATCTGTTTTGAGGCCACTGCTGTTTGTCATTTTTATAAAAGACAGATGCAGGCATAGGTGGATGGATTAGTAAGTTTGCAGATGACACTAAAGTCGGTGGAGTGGTGGACAGTTTGGAAGAATGCTACAGGTTACAGGGGGACTTGGATAAACTGCAGAATTGGACTGAAAGGTGGCAAATGGAGTTCAATGCAGATAAATGTGAGGTGATGCACTTTGGGAATAATATTAGGAAGGCAGAATACTGGGTCAATGGAAAGATTCTTGGTAGTGTGGATGTGCAGTGGGATCTTGGAGTCCACGTACATAGATCCCTGAAAGTTGCCACCCAGGTGGATAGTGCTGTTAAAAAGGCATATGGTGTGTTAGGTTTCATTCATAGAGGGATTGAGTTCCGGAGCCATAATGTCATGCTGCAACTGTACAAAATGCTGGTGCGGCCACACTTGGAATATTGTTTACAGTTCTGGTCACCCCATTACAGGAAGGATGTGGAAACATTGGAAAAGGTGCAGAGGAGATTTACAAGGATGTTGCCTGATCTGGAGGGAAGGTCTTATGAGGAAAAGCTGAGAGACTTGGGTCTGTTCTCATTGGAGAGAAGAAGGTTAAGAGGGGATTTGATCGAAACATACAAGATGATCAGAGGATTAAATACGGTCTTTTACCTTGGATGATGACATCTGCTTGTCCGAAGGGGCATAGCTGCATATTGAGGGATGATAGATTTAAGACCGATGTCAGAGGCAGGTTCTTCACTCAGAGAGTGGTAAGGGCGTGGAATGCCCTACCTGCCAACGTAGTCAACTCAGCCACATTCGGGAGATTTAAACAATCCTTAGATAAACACATGGATGATGATGGGATAGTGTGGGGGGAAAGGCTTAGATTAGTTCGCAGGTCAGCACAACATTGAGGGTCGAAAGGCCTGTTCTGCGCTGTATTGTTCTATGTTCTCTGTTCTATGAAATTTCTGTAAAAGGTTCTTTTTTTTATATAAATGAACAATTACACTCATTGTATCTCTGTATCCTCTTAAATATCTTACCCAATGAAATCTGTTCGAAGTGTAATGAGAAGAATAAAAAATAGAACGATAGACATGATGAACTAAATTAAACCGTTTCAAAGTCACAGCAGTCTGGTACTCCCCTCAAGTGCTGTATCAATTAAAAAGAAACAGTGATATGAGGCCAAGGGGAAGAGAAAATTTTATTATGTACCAAACTCAGGCCAGAATGCTTCACCAGGCAAAATTCACAAGCGATCTGGCAGTAATTAAGGAGAGACCCTCCAATTCAGACAGTCTAGATTATGGTCTCACTTATACATTTGTGAGCTTAGGCTGATTCTGCAAGACTTGCTTATGGTACACAATTTGTTCAATCAAGGTGTCATGAGCCAAGTATTTTTCATTTTCACTGCTGAAGTCTTTCACAAGGGAAGCTTGGAAAATCTGTCTGCTTTCCCCTCAGGCTGTTGTCACCACTATCTGCTATTCACACTCAGCAAGCCGCAACACATGAACATTTGGAAGGAACATTTTTCATTTTGACTGAAGAATATTAATTATGAAATTTGTGACCAATAAGAGAAACAAAAAGAATAAAGTAAGATCTGTCATTCCATTAGCATCTTTCACAGCCTCGAAGACACCTCAAAGTGATTCACAGCTCGTGGTGCTTTTTTTACAGTATAGTTCTTACTGACTGTGGTATATCATTCACTTTGCTTTGCATTGTGTGATGCAAGGCTTGCTACCTAAAGTAACTCATATTAAAACATATAGAGAGTTTGAATTTAGACTAGTGGCATTTGAGTTTTGTCTATTTTTCTGAAGGGGTTGATAATTAACTTGCACTTACTGGAGCCATGTGAGAGAAAGACTTCTTGGAGAGTATTGGGGTTTTCATTGGGTGAATTTTGTAAGTGAACAGAGGAAACAGTTCTGTATCAGACTTTGTGTAGAAGGATCCAAAAATGATTTTTCTTTTAGGCTTGGGGAAATACTTAACAGCTTAACAAAAACCCTTTCGGTTTGTGCTTACAGAGGTCTTGGTTGATACTGGGCGTGTGAAATCATTGCTCCTGAGAACAGCGAGAGTGGTTTACAACTGGTTAAGAAATGGGTTATCTCAGTGGAAGGAGTTCAGTTTGAAAGTTCCTGAGCAGAATTGTTTATTTAAACCCTGAAGAGATAATTTGATGCTGAGGTTTAGTTATTAAAAATCTCAAGGAACTGTTGGACAGCTTGGTGGCTCAGTGATTAGCACTGCTGTCCTACAGTGCCAGGGATCTGAGTTCAATTCCAGCCTCGGGCGACTGTCTGTGTGGGATATGCACATTCCCTCCCTGTGCAAACTCTCCCCCGCCCCGTGTCTTATGTGGATTCCTGTCCAGTGCTCTGGTTTCTTCCCCCAATCCAAAAATGTGCGTATGAGGTGGGTTGGCCATGCTAACTTACCCAATAGTGTCTGAGGGTGTGCAGGATTGACCATGGAAAATGCCATCCTATGGGGATAGGGGAAAGGGGAGAGGTCTGGGTCTGGGTGGGATACTCTTCAGAAGGTCAGTGGGCCTTCTTTCCATTCTGTCAGGATTCTAAGAGACAATTAGATTCTCAACGCAGGGAATTAAAGTACTGGTTAAATTAAACTCTCTTGATATGAAAGAGAAGGCAGTTGTCTCTGGTGTGAGTGCAATAACAGCCTGTAGAATTGGATTGTTGTTTACAATGTTTTGAAAACTTTAATTTTTTTCTTATTTGTAAATAGTTTGTTTCCTTCATTTTATTTGCCTAATAAACTAATGTATTTTTGTTCAAACCAAATCTGCAGCAATACACACCTGTGTGCCAGTGAACATCCACCTCGTTAAAATCAAAAACATCGATCAAGCCAGATTTCAGTCTGAGATCTGACCCGCCCAGCAATACCATCAGCTGAAATCATAACAGTTACTGCTGATAGTTTTCATCATAGTACATCTGCTGTGACTTTTCAAGTTCAGTCCAATTTGCGTAAATGATTAATAAAAAAGACAGAAAGTGTGAGAGAACCTCAGTAGGTCTGACAGCATCTAAGCAAAGAGAGACAGAGTTAATATTTCCAGCATGAGACTTCTTCAAAGCCAGTATTTTACAAAAACATTCTAAGTTAAGTATGACATCATGCCACAGAGCTGAAGTTAAATAGGTTGATCAAAGGCCTGGTCAAATAGGTTTGTTTTTAATATCTTTAAGGAGTAAAGTGAGATATATATTAAATTTCAGGTCAACATTTCTAAGTGAGCACGAACATTCTTATTAAATCCAACTGTGTACAAGGGCCAGTCAGAGAGAACCTCACCTGGAATCTCATGACTCAGGCTCCAATTCCATGTATATTGACATCACAATGACTTAGATCCTTATGCCAATGCTCGAATACTTTTCTAAGAGTAGCTGTATAATTAATCGTTTACTCCAAAAGGTACAGCGGCAGAGAGGCCTAGGGAACAAATTCAAGAAATTGGGATGTGAAGACATGCCACCAGAGCTGGAGCAGTTATAATTGGGAATTCTCAGAGACAGAACGAGAGAGGCACAGAAATCTGGAAGGTTCCGGGGTTACAGGAGTTTACAGAGCTAGGGAGTGGGTTGGTAGGTGGTGGGAGGATTTGGAAGCAAGAAAAAAATGTCAAACCTAGACTCACATGAATCTTTACCCATGGTGCTTGGACCTATTTTTATATATTTTTATATTTTATATATTTTTAAGTTCAAGTAACACAAACTCCTTGAAACTGAAACCATTATTTGAAATCATTATTTAGTCTTTATTTGCAACATTCTACTCATTGTGTTTTGTTGTTTTAGGGATGAGCAATTTATCAAAAATAGTACAATTAATAGCAAGGGAATGGTCATGAAGCTACAATCATTCCCAGTACCTTAATCTATTGGAAGGAGAATGAGACCAGTCTGTTCAGGTTATTAGCCTCAATTATTATATTTTCACTCATAAATAGCAGCAGAGTGCTAGGCACCAACTTATAATACAAACCTCCTTCTTCATGAGAGAATCACAGTGATAGAAAGATTGGGATAAACATATTTTTCCAGGGCCACAACTTGTCAACTTGTCATAAAGATGAATTTCAAACAAGTCCCAGCAAACAATGATAAATTGACAAGGGCAAGAACAAATGAAGTCTCGGGAAAATGGCAATGATAATTGTATAATGAATAAATCTCCAGCTTTTCTTTAAACATTACCTGGAACATTCACTGGATAATGAGAACTCCACTCTCATTGACAAATGATGTGGCCTCATCAGTGCAACTATACATCCTTCTGATAGTCTGTTAAGGATAACAGACTTCAAACCAAAGAAAGTAAGCCTTCTTCAAATGTGCACTTTTAAAAATCTTTTGTATGAATAGGAAGGGTTTGGAGGGATATGGGCCGGGTGTTGGCAGGTGGGACTAGATTGGGTTGGGATATCTGGTCGGCATGGACGGGTTGGACCGAAGGGTCTGTTTCCATGCTGTACATCTCTATGACTCTAAATCAGATCAAAACATGATTCAAATGAAAATATTACATGTTTATGCAGGTTAACCATGTTAACCTCATGTATATTCAACCAAAATGACACATTACAGTCCTCAATGATAACTGGATTTTCAAAAACACAGTTTTAATTTTTTTTAATGTATTTATTGACTGAATGTGGACTTCATGAGTTGTGCCAGCATTTATGTCCCATCTGTAATCACCTCTGAGAAGGTAGTGGTGAGCTGCCTTGCTGAAATGCTGAGGTCTGTGTGCCACAGCGTTGCTCAGGTGGGAGCTTCAGGATTTTATTCTCAAGCGAGTGAGGAATGTGCAGATGGTGATACTGCCTTGTTTGGGAGGTGCTGGCAAGGAAAGTTTACAGTGCATCTTATAAAAAAGCACACACAGAGTCACAGTGTAGCAGTGATAGAGGGAGTGAATGTAAAAGGAGATTGATGGAGTTTAAGTTGCTTTGTGCTATGAGGTGTTGAGATTCTTGAGTGAACTCAGCAATAGATTGGTACACATATTCAATGCAGTCATATATTGGTCCCAAAGATTTATAATTTGTCAGATCCATCACCCACATCAAAAACACTCTGCAAAGAATATGTGCACATTTACAGAATTCTGCAGGGGCAATGTGGGAATTCAGTTTAATCAAAGATTGCCCATCTACTTTTATAACTGCAGTTCCATATGGGCTTTGCTAGTTTAAAAGTAGTTGAAAGCTCGCTATCTTAATTGATGGAGGTTTGTGTTCTCTGAACATCAAGAACAAGGTGAATGAATGGAAACAGTTGTTGCATTGAGAGATCGGAATGAGGGACAGAAACTATTTATTGGACTGACCAGACAAGACTTTTCTGGCTTTGGGACAATGTACCCCCTTCATACAAAATTCATTTGCTAGTCACTGTCATGGCATTTTTACTCAATGCTATGAATTAAATAATCCAAATCTTTATTTTTATAAAATTATGATGTACCGTGGGATCCTGGTGTTCAAGTCCATGGCTTCCTCAAAGTGGCCACACAAGTAAATAGGATGGTAAAGAAGATGTATGACATGCTTGCTTTTATTGGTCGGGGAATTGAGTACAAGAGCCAGGATTCATGTTGTAGCTTTATAAGAATTTGGTGAGGCCACACTTGGAGTACTGCATTCAGTTCTGGTCACCACATTACAGGACGGCCATGGAGGCTTTGTAGAGAGTGCAAAAGAGGTTTACCAAGATGTGCCTGGATTAGAGGATACAAGATATAAGGAGAGGCTAGAAAAACTCAGGTTGTTTTCGCTGGAATGACCAAGGTTGAGGGGAGACTTGATAGAAGTCTATAAAATTATGAGACGCATAGATAGGGTTGATGGTCAGAATCTTTTTCCCGGAGTTGAACTGTCTAATACAAGGATCATGCATTTAATGTGAGAGGGGGTAAAATGCAAAGGAGGTTTTGGGGTTAAGTTTTTTTACGCAGAGAATGGTAGGATTGTGGAACACACTACCAGGGGTGGTGGTGGAAACAGATACAATGAGGGCATTTAAGGGCATTTTAGATGAGCACATAAATGTGCAAGGAATGGAGGGATATGGACCAAGGACAGGCATAAAGTATTAGTTTAATTTGGCATCATGTTCAGCACAGTATTGTGTGCTGAAGGGCCCATTCCTGTGCTGGACAGATCTATGTTCTATATGCTCTATAAAGCAAGGCAAAGGAAAACCCAATGATATTTACTAATCAATGTGAAACAGGTTTCTATTTCCAATGGGAATGTTTTCAAACAGATGTTGAAAGATACAAATCCATAAAAAGATATAAATAACAGGTCAACAGATTCTATTTCTAATCTTTTCTATTACAACCATTAACTGTGTTAAATGAACATGTTTGCTGTTTTCTCATGGTGCAGAGAATAAAAAGGACAAGCATTAACAGGGAACAGTGTAAGGCATGATTCTACAGATCGAGATGATTGGACTGGCTGTGTCATCATGGGCAGTTTGCAAAATTTCCAAATGTTTCAGATGAATTGTTTTGAAGGACGGGTAAGTTACACCCAAACGTTGACTTCTCCACCTCCTGATGCTACCTGGCTTGCTGTGTTCTTCCAGCCTCCTGCTTGTCTATCTATTTCGTCAAACAGCAGACGAGGATTTAATTGCACTCTCAATAAATGATCAGAAATGTTGGTTCAAAATAGCAAAATAACAGTAAATGTAAAGTAATATACTCAAAAACAATTTACAATCCAGCCAAGGTACATGGAGTTGAGGTGACACATTCTGATATTTGGCAAATGGCTTTGAGTTTGAGCCAGTAGACATGCTTGACGTGGAATGAAATGGAGGGTTAAAGGAGGAGCGATAGTTCAAGAGGGATAAATAATGAAGGAAGAGAGCCAGATAAATATCTGTGGCATCTTGTAGCTAGGGAATTAAAATGTCTGAACTTGTATTGACTCCTCTTCCATCTCATTTTTCATTAAAAGGAATAGCCTTGTATTTATGTAGCACCTTTCATGATTTCAAGTGTACCTCTGTATTTCAGAGCCAATGAAGCACAATTAAATTCACATCACTGTTGCAATGCAGACAACATTAAACATCAGCCTGGAACAATTTATACAATATTTGAATTTCTACATGGGTCACATGTTCCATTGAAAATTGGGTGTAAACTCTTCCTATAGAATTTGTAAAAAATGTAATGTCCACATTTAGCTTTCAACAACTTGTTACATGTGTGAAGTGTTTTCATAAAGTTTCCCCAATAACTTGATCGCTGAGTTTGGAGCAGGGATTTATATTTCTCTTCCTCCTCCAATACAAAAACATTTCAGTCTCTCTCCCAAGGAACACAATTGAAAGAAGCATTTTATTGTGTTTGCATAATTGTGCAGCTTTTTACAGCAGCCCCTGGCCTGTTACATCCCTGAAACTTGAGGCATAATGTAACTTTGGCACATTCAATATTTTATGCCTAGTCACGGTGTTTTCCCAGCTTTAAGTGTGAAATTTCTCACCTGTTGCCGGGTTGCTATCTAACCTCAGTAACAATTCTATTGGCTCCCCAATGCTTTCTGACCACTCGCCAATTTGTTCCTGCCTTCTGGCCTATTCTTGATTCTCTCTGAGTTTGCAATCTACAGGGGTGGCACAGTGGCTCAGAGGGGCGGCATGGTGGCTCAGAGGGGCGGCATGGTGGCTCAGAGGGGTGGCATGGTGGTTCAGAGGGGTGGCACGGTGGCTCAGAGGGGCGGCACGGTGGTTCAGAGGGACAGCATGGTGCCTCAGAGTGTCAGCAGAGTGGCTCAGTGGTTAGCACTGCTGCCTCACAGCGCCAGGGATCCAGGTTCAATTCCCAACTCGGGCAACTCTCAGTGTGGAGTTTGCACATTCTCCCCATGTCTGTGTGGGTATCTTCTGGGTACTCCGGTTTCCTCCCACAGTACAAAGATGTGCAGGTCAGGGTGAATTGACCATGCTAAATTTCTCATAGTGTTAGGTGCATTAGTCAGAGGGAAATGAGTCTGAATGGGTTACTCTTCAGAGGGTTGGTGTGGACTTGTTGGGCCGAAGGGCCTGTTTCCATACTGTAGGGAATTTAATCTAATCTAAAAGTTCTTGCTATTACAGTGGGACTTGGATGTGCACAAAATGCTCACGTCCTAAAGTCATACTATTTAAGGGTGTAAGGTGTGGAAAGTGTGAGAAGAACAATTCAAGTTAGAGCACAGAATCATGTTACTCTATCATCATTACTTGGAAATGACATGTACATTTATGGTTTCTATATGGAGGTCTGTTATATGTGCATGTAGATCTATATGTAAAAGTTGTATCTGACTATTGGTCTATGTAACTTTAGGGATTCAATTAAAATGTGATCAGAAATTCTGGGGACTCAGAAGAGAAGCAACTCAACTGTCACCTCCTTCACTGTGAGCTTTTATTTTCCACAATTATCTTTGATATGACACGTTATCAATTACCTTCTAGAAATTTATGTATCGTATGTCCATCAGTTCCAGTTCACCTTTATCCACAGGGATTGTTGCTGCACCAAAGAACTCCAAATGATTGCAGAAAGATGATTTCCCGTTCACAAAATTATATCAGTAGCCTGCTAATTAGGATTCTTAGCAAAGGCAGTATTGCAGAGACTCAAACAAATAGCTCTGCCAACCATCCAACCCAAACTTTGGGTCCGCTACGTGGATGACACCTTTGTCATCACGAAACGAAACAAATTGAAGGAAATAATACCCTTACTGGCATAAAATTCACTAAAGAGGAGGAAAACAACAACAAGCTGCCATTCCGAGATGTTACAGTAGAGCAAACAGCCAATGGGGAACTTCAAATCAGCGTCTACAGGAAAACAGCACATACAGACCAAATACTGAACTACAGATGCAAATATCCCAGTATCCACAAAATGATGCTGCATCAGAACATTATTCCAATGAGCCACCACACACTGCAGCACAGAGGAACTGTACAAAGCAGAGGAAAATACAGTGTATTCAAAACGAATGTGTACCCAATGAACACAGTCCACCGATTTCTCAGCAACAAACCCCAACCAAGCAGACAAAACATGCCCAGAAACCTTCGCCACTCTCCCCTACATCAAAGACATCTCAGAAATGACTGCCAGACTACTCAGACCCCTTGGCATCATGGTAACCCACAAACCCACCAACACACTAAAACAGCAGCTAATGAACTTGAAAGCCCCTATACAGAAAACAAACAAAACTAATGTCATTTACAAAATACCATGCAAGGACTGTAACAAACACTACATTGGATAAACAGGCAGAAAACTAGCCAACAAGATACACGAACATCAATTAGCCACAAAAATACATGACCCTCTCTCACTAATATCCTTACATACAGATGAGAAAGGACACTACTTCGACTTGGACAACACATCCATCCTAGGACAAGCTAAACAGAAACATGCAGGAGAATTCCTAGAAGCATGACATTGCAATCGGAACTCTATCAACAAACACATTGACTTGGACAGCTTTACCACCCCCTGAGAAAAAAAACAGGAAATTACATCACCAAAGGAAATGACATCACCACCCAAAGCAACCCAAACGTATAAATAGAAAGCAGGAATCATCAGCAATGCTTTGTCCGGAGGCTCACTGAAGATGTTACCTAGTATGGTGACAAAACATCTGAAAATAAATCTTCCAGCTCAGCGAGCAAACCTACATCCAGCACCTCAACCTGAGTTACAAATCTTCTCAAAACTTGCAAACTCTGTAGTCTCATTTGACCCTGCACTATTGACTGACTTCCACATGAACCAGATTAAAACATTATTACCCATCAGATCAAATTTCGTTATCCAACACTATCATCAATTGGGATTGAAGACTATGATGACTATGATTGAAAATTGTGACTATGATTTCCTGAGCTGAATTACTTTGGAGCTTGCTTCAGTTGCTGTTATTCACATTCTGCAGTGAATGTTGGGGTTGGATGGACTGTCATAATGTTATCTGAATTTATTTCTCTGTCAACCCAGTCATCTGCTTATAGTGAGGTTCCCTGAAGTCAGTGAAAACGCAGCTATCCCAGCTGTTGTTACTTCCCGAAGCCAAAGCTCTGGATATTCATTGCAGCACCTCTCCTCCATCGAAGAGATCAATGAGATCATCAGAAACCAGCAAATCAATGTTAGAACATCCTTATCTGCAGAGCTCAGATTACTGGCTGTATCCTGAGAATTTGAGTGATCACCAGATTTCCTTTCAACGTTTTCCTCTAGATTAACTCTTGGATTATCTTTTTATAAACTGCCTTATGGATATGCCCTGATGCAGTTAGGTAAGTCAGCGATTTGATCCAGGTGGCTTTGTAACCTCTAATTCTGCTCTTGCTTGGGTTTCTTCCACATGCCTGAACAATTTTAAATGTCTGTTTGCAAATGTCTGCAAATGCACAAGTCCACTCGTTTTGCTAATCCTAACTCTGAATTTCATATGATGTAACCAAAAACCCCTGTGTTCACCAGAGAGATTGAGTGATTTTTGTTTCTGTTTTCAGTAGAACACCTAGCAGTCATTTGAAGAATCAACTGAAAAATGTGATGGTCTTTATTGCAAGAATTATTCCTAAAAAGTGTATAAATCAAAGACAGCCCTCGCAGAGGGGCAGTCCTGATGCACAAAATTCCCAACTAAATTGGCCAGTGACTTCCACTATTAACTGTCTGCAAATTTAACTTCTACTCTGCACAATTTTTGGTTACTTGACAGCTTTGGAATGCCCTCAGCCATCTCAATCCTTTTGCAATCATTTTCAGAATTACTTTTCTTACAGCAACCAGCCAGTCAGCAGCTCGAAGATAGCTTGTAAAGGTTAAGATTATCACTAAGGTGCATTTTCAATCCATTGCAATCTGCTTAATCAGTTCCAAACAGAACTGAGACAACTTTCAAAAAAAAGGATCTCTTTTCAACTTGCTTTTGGAAAGGACTTTGTTATTTTCTCATTATAAAAGCAAGTCTGAAACACAATCAGAACACGCTTCTGCCTAAAAGCAGGCTAGAAGTGTGAAAAATCACTGCTTTGAATTCTAAAAATGATTATCAATTAATGGATCATACATTTTATCCAATGTTTCGTCAGATGACAACATATTTCAACATTATCATTACAGTAACATTCCAGCTTGTGGTTGGACTGAATGGAAACGGGATAGAATTAATCTCCAGCTACTTCCACAAGGCAGTTACTCACCAATGCCAAAGGTCAGCAGAAATAAAACTCTTCTCAAAGGTGCTAACTAGCCAATTATGATTAGTTATTTTCTTTACAGAACGTCCATCAGAATCTTTGAAATTCCCTGAGTGGAAGTGAATAGAAGATGACAAGGTAAGATTTTAAATGTAATACTGTCAATACATTACTGCCTTACGTAAAACATAGAACATAAGAACATAGAACATTACAGCACAGTACAGGCCCTTCGGCCCTCAATATTGCACCAACCTGTGAAACCAATCTGAAGTCCATCTAACCTACACTATTCCATTTTCGTCCATAAGTCTATTCAATCACCATTTAAATGCCATTAAATTGGCGAGGTTACTACTGTTGCAGGCAGTGCGTTCCACACCCCAACTACTCTCTGAGTAAAAAAACTACCTCTGACATCTGTCCTATATCTATGACCCCTCATTTTAAAGCTATGCCCCCTCATGCCAGCTATCACCATCCGAGGAAAAAGGCTCTTCCTGTCCACCCTATCTAACCCTCTGATTATCTTATATGTCTCAATTAAGTCACCTCTCAATCTTCTTTTCTCTATTAAAAACAGCCTCAAGTCCCTCAGCCTTTCCTCATAAGACCTTCCCTCCATACCAGGTAACATCCTAGTAAATCTCCTCTGAACCCTTTCCAAAGCTTCCACACCTTTCCTATAATGTGGTGACCAGAACTGTACACAATACTCCAAGTGTGGCCACACCAGAGTTTTGTACAGCTGCAGCATGACCTCAAGTTCCGGAACTCAATCCTTCTACTAATAAAAGCTAACACACCGTATGCCTACTTAACAACCCTATCAACTTGGGTGGTATCTTTCATATCTACGTAGATGGGCACCGAGATCCTCGGCTCATCTACACTATGCAGAACCTTACCATTAGCCCAGTACTCTGTATTCCTGTTGCTCCTTCCAAAGTGAATCACCTCATACTTTTCTGCATTAAACTCCATTTACCACCTCTCAGCTCAGCTCTGCAACTTATCTATGTCCCTCTGTATTCACAACTCTAATGACCTTCATGTCATCCACAAATTTATGAACCCATCCTTCTACACCCTCACCCAGGGCATTTATAAAAATGATAAAACAGCAGTGGACCCGAAACAGATCCTTGCGGTACACCAGTAGTAACTGAACTCCAAGATGAACGTTTCCCATCAACCACCAATCTCTGTCTTCTTTCAGCTAGCCAATTTCTGATCCAAACTGCTAAATCATCCTCAACCCCATGCTTGTGTATTTTGTGCAAAAGCCTACCCTGGGGAACGTTATCAAATGCCTTACTGAAATCCATATACACCACATCAATGGCTTTACCCTCATCCACCTGTTTGGTCACCATCTCAAATAACTCAATAGGTTTGTGAGGCACAATCCACCCTTCATAAAGTTGTGTTGACTATACCTAATCACCATATTCCTTTCTAGATGATTATAAATCCTATCTCTTATAACCCTTCCCAACACTTTATCGACAACTAAAGTAAGGCTCTCTGGTCTATAATTACCAGGGTTGTCTCTACTCCCCTTCTTGAACAAGGGGACAACATTTGCTATCCTCCAGTCTTCTGGGACTATTCCTGTAGACAATGATGACAAAGATCAAAGTCAAATGCGCTGCAATCTCCTCCTTGGCTTCCCAGCGAGTCCTAGGATAAATACCATCCAGCCCAGAGGACTTAATTATTTTTACATTTTCCAGAATTGCTAACACCTCCTCCTTGTGAACCTCAATCCCATCCAGTCTAACAGCCTGTATCTCAGTATTCTCCTCACCAACATTGTCTTTTTCTAGTGTGAATACTGATGAAAGATATTCATTTAGCACTTCCCCATCTCCTCTGACTCCACACACAATTTCCCACTACTATCCTTGATTCACCCTAATCTTGCCCTCATGATTCTTTTATTCCTGATATATCTCTAGAAAGCCTTAGGGGTTTCCTTGATCCTATCTGCCAATGACTTCTCATGTCCCCTCCTGGCTCTTCTTAGGTCTGTCTTTAGGTTTTTCCTGGCTAACCTGTAACTCTCAAGCACCCTAACAGAGCCTTCACATCTCATCCTAACATAAGCCTTCTTCTTCCTCTTGACAAGAGATTCAACTTCCTTAGTAAACCATGGCTCCTTCGCTCGACCACTTCCTCCCCACCTGACAGGTACATACTTGTCAAGGACACGCAGTAGCTGTTCCTTGAATAAGTTCCACATTTCAATTGTGTCCATCCCCTGCAGTTTCCTTCCCCATCCTATACATGCTAAATGATTAGATTCCCTACAGTGTGAAAACAGACCCTTCAATCCCCGTGTCTGCATGGGTTTCCTCCGGGTGCTCCGTTTCCTCCCACAGTCCAAAGATGTGCAGGTCAGGTGAATTGGCCATGCTAAATTGCCCGTAGTGTTAGGGAAGGGGTAAATGTAGGGGTATGGGTGGGTTGCGCTTCGGCGGGGCGGTGTGGACTTGTTGGGCCGAAGGGCCTGTTTCCACACTGTAAGTAATCTAATCTAATCTAATCTGATCCAACCAATCCACACTGACCCTCCAAAGAGTAACCCACCCAGACCCATGTCCCTCTGACTAATGCACCTAACACTGCAGGCAATTTAGCATGGCCAATTCACCTGACCTGCAAATCTTTGGACTGTGGGAGGAAACCGGAGCACCCGGAGGAAACCCACGCAGACACGGGGAGAATGAACAAACTCTACAGAGACAGTCGCCCAAGGCTGGAATCGAACCTGGGTCCCTGGTGCTGTGAGGCAGCAGTACTAACCATTGTGCCACCATCTCACCCCTAATTTTGCCTAAGTCTTGCCTAATTGCATTGTAATTGCCTTTCCCCCATCTATAACTCTTGCCCTGCGCAATGTATCTATCCCTTCCCATCGCTAAATCAAACATAAATCGAATTGTGGTCACTACCACCAAAATACTCACCTACTGCCAAATTTAACACCTGGCTGGTTCAAATCTAATGTGGCCTCATCCCTTGTTTGCTTGTCTACATACTGTATCAGGAAACCTTCCTGCATATATTGGACAAAAACTGACCCATCTAAAGTTCTTGAACAATAGTATTCCCAGTCAATATTTGTAAAGTTAAAGCCCCCCATAACAACTACCCTGTTGCGATCGCTCCTATCCAGAATTATCTTTGCTATCCTTTCCTCTGGAACTATTCAGAGGCTTATAGAAAACTCCCAACAGCATAACCTCTCCTTTCCTGTTTCTAACCTCAGCCCATACTACCTCAGTTGACGAGTCCTCAAACGTCCTTTCTGCCACCGTAATGCTGTTCTTGACCAACAATTCTACACCTCCCCCCCCACCCCCTACCATCTTCTCTGCTCTTGCTGAAACATCTAAATCTCGGAACCTGCTAAAACCAATTCTGTCCCTGCTCTATCCATGTCTTCAAAATGGCCACACCATCAAAATCCCAGGTACCAAACCATGCTGCAAGTTCACCCACCTTATTCCGAATCTAAAGCTTTTTTGTAACATGGACAGAGTTCCGATGACAATGGAGTTTTGAAGAAAAAATGTAGTAGTTCAGTGTTTGAATTGAAGCATTTCAACTGAATGTTTATGATTGAGAGCCATTATAAGGTAACTCTCTCCATTTGCAATCCTTTCCATACAGCATGCCACAATGTTGACAGATCGTCAAAGGCCTTGGTGAAATAAGTGATCGGATAAGTCACGTGATCTGTAAAAAAAAAATTGATCAATGTGTCCTGTAGTCTTTCATAAAGGCAAGATTTGTTTTCAGTCTGAAAATGTGTTGCGGGAAAAGCGCAGCAGGTCAGGCAGCATCCAACGAGCAGGAGAATCAACGTTTCTTGAGGAATACCGAAGAAGGGCTCATGCCCGAAACATCGATTCTCCTGCTCCTTGGATGCTGCCTGACCTGCTGCGCTTTTCCAGCAACACATTTTCAGCTCTGATCCCCAGCATCTGCAGTCCTCACTTTCTCCTTGTTCTCAGTCTGATTTAATTTCTCAGGCCATATAAATTAGAATATGCCCAACTTTTACTGAGATTCGCAACATTAGACCTGAAATTAAGATTTGTCACTCATGGTTATCTCAAACCCATTTGATCATTGTAACAATTCTCTCTGGCTGTGGCACAGTTTCCATATTCCATAGAGATCAATTGTTTAGGTATTCATAATTTGTGCATAGGACTTAGTAAATCGAGGGATTATGTTGTGTAATGAACCACTCAGAAATTATGGAATTGGTAAGGGTCAGTGTAATATACAATACTACTTCACAAAATACTATTTTGAGACAAGCTCTCTGATCACAGTTCCAACCCAGGAAAGTGACAGCAACAGACAGGTTGTCAGTCTTACTATTAGGAGATAAGACAGTTATTGGATTGTTCAATTACGCAATTATCTGATGATCGATGAGATAGCTGTCACTTTGATCTGACTAAGGTTGCAGTGTCACCTGAATGCAGATCATTGTTAATGCCAGAAATGAACAAGTCACAAATTCATTCTTTTGTGGTTCACATTATTGAAAAGTGTGTGAATGAGTGACCATGTCAGGAAAGCAATACAGAAAGTTTCATATAGTCACTTAGTCACACAGAACAGGGGAATTACTGAAAAAAAAATGCAATAACTTTGTTAATAATATGAGATGCATTAAAACTTCACTTGCACTCATCAGGATAATTCACAAGAATCTTTGAGGAGAAAGTGAGGTCTGCAGATGCTAGAGATCAGAGCTGAAAATGTGTTGCTGGAAAAGCGCAGCAGGTCAGGCAGCATCCACTGGATGCTGCCTGACCTGCTGCGCTTTTCCAGCAACACATTTTCAGCTAATTCACAAGAATACTAATTCGAGAAGAAAACCAACATTCATACTCTAAGAAGGGAGAGTTCTAATTTGTTGACAAGTATATCCTGATGGGTAGTGGTGTTCCCATGGAGATTACACCTATTAATGAGGTCTGACAGGTGATTGCTAGCCATTTGTTTAAATTTTAAGTCAGTCAGATTGACTCTGAACTGGTCAAAGCATTACCCTTACAAAATGAACCAGTGAATGGCTGCTAAAACAGTTAAAACAGTTGCAATAGATTAGATTACTTACAGAAGCTGTTTTAATAGCCATTCACTAGTTCATTTTGTAAGGGTAATGCTTTGACCAGTTCAATCTGACTGACTTAAAATTTAAACAAATGTCTAGCAATCACCTGTCAGTCCTCATTAATAGGTGTAATCTCCATGGTAACACCACGACCCATCAGGATGTACTTGTCAACAAAATTAGAACTCTCCCTTCTTAGAGTGTAAATGTTGGTCAAAGCATTACCCTTACAAAATGAATCAGTGAATGGCTATTAAAACAGTTAAAATAGTTGAAATAGTTGTAGATATTCTGTCACAAAGAACAAGAGATTAGATTACACAGCGTTCAGTACATCACATTGATCATCCAGAATTAGTTGCTAGGACTATTCCACAAACACTCAGGATCATTCAACAAATGCTGTCCAATTGCAGAATAACATTGAATATTGAAGACTGCATTGTGTTTTATAAGTGTGAGATGCTTGGATATAATCAGTACTTTGCTTGTTATGAATAGGTGATGGGATATTCTGTTTGATATTCTGTATGATCTGCCAGTCCTTGGGACATATGTCTTTGGGCATACTTGGCATCACAGTGGCATGGAAACTCCCATACAATATCACCCATTTATATGAGACTTAACCGTAGCATCCAGTTGGTGATGAACACCTTCATGTTGCTATAATAGCAACTTCCAGGGTAACCTGAAGTGGACTGGATCCTTTTCAGGACCAGGAGAGACCACCTTAGGTACATTGATGAGTTAATGCAATGATCTGATCAGGGACCCATTATCCCACAAGATATTTTTGATGTTCCCTATTTCGGCATCAGACTAGCACAGAGGGAAAAAAAATGATCAGGCCCAATTTACTTGTTGGAGTCCCTTAAAAACTGCATGAGATTTAATTGAACAACTATTTCAGCAGTTATCAGTTTTCCAAAATTCTAGTATAGGAAATCAAAATGCCCCTTGAGTTAGAATTCCCACGGTACAGAAACAGACATTTGGTCCAACAAGTCTACACCGACCCTCAGTTGAGTATCCCACCCAGACCCATTCCCCTACATTTACTACTCTATATTTCCCCTAACAAATGCATCTATCCCTGAACACTAGGGGCAATTGAGTATGATCAATTCACCTGACCTGCACATCTTTGGATTGTGAGAGAAAACCCACACAGACCCGGGGAGAATGTGCAAACTCCACACAGACAGTTGCCAAAGGCTGGAATCGAACCCAGGTCCCCGGTGCTGTGAGGCAGCAGTGCTAACCACTGAGCCACCGTGCCACCCTTAAGTCAGCATTTTTTCTGGTGTAGATGAGCAAAGGCACAACGATCATCCAACGTCATGACAGGCTCCCTCACGGTCATTGGCCAAAAGGGTTCAGCCAGTTGATTGACACAGAGCAAGTTATTTGTCCTTAGAAATAGGTGACACCAATAAGTGCCAGGGCTGGGGTTAGTACTTTTTGGGGAGCTCTATTTGAGCAGATTTCATAGGCAGTAGTTTTCATCGAGTGCTCCCCAGAGACCAGTCCTCATAAAGTAAATAGAAGATGGATAAAATACAGAGGAGGAAGATTGAGGGAAGAGTTTCCTAACACCTCAGCTACAGAATAGGGTGTTCCCCCAACCACTTTAATGAGACTGAAACATTCCGCACTGACAGCCTGTTTGTCCTCTGATCTCAGTGAACCATTCCCAATTGTCATGGTTGTATATTTTCTTTGTCTAATTAAAAAATGTCACAAAGCTAAACTGTTACTTAGAGGAGAAAGTGAGGACTGCAGATGCTGGAGATCAGACCTGAAAATGTGTTGCTGGAAAAGCGCAGCAGGTCAGGCAGCATCCAAGGAACAGGAGAATCAACGTTTCGGGCATAAGCCCTTCTTCAGGAAACTGTTACTTAACAAATGTAATAAACTAGAAAATAACTTTAAAAAATTGTCAACTGCCTAATTGTTAGTGCAAACCTCATATGCCTGTGGTCGACAGACGTGGAGGTGGTAGTGTTGGTATGGGGTGGAGATACTCAGAAGTCACATGACACCGAGTTACTTCACCTGATGAAGGGGCAGCACTCTGAAACCTTATGACTTCAAATAAACCTGTTGAATTATAAGCTGGTGTCATGATTTCTGACTTTGTGGCATGCAGACAGAGAGAATTCCTTGGCCAGTTTCTCAGCCGGAACATAGGATGGTGGGAGAGTTTCAAATTCAAATGTGAATCACAATGTAGGATGGAGACGTATAGGAATGTAAGGAGATCCTGTCATGCAGCTACAGATTTAAGTACAACAAATACATCACCAACAAGAAATCCATGAATGTATAAAATTACTTTCTACATAGCACCAGAAAGATGCATCAATAAGGAAAGGTGCTATCAGTGTCTACTTTTGTGAAATAAAAACTGTACTCATTCATGGAAAGTGGGCATACTGGCTGGGTCAGCATTTGTTATCCCTACCTAATTTCACGGGCAAGGGTGGTGGTGAGCTACCTTCTTGAACAATTGCAGTTCATTTGGTGTCGGTAGGTCCACAGCACTATTTGGTTACATTTTGAGGAGAAGAGAGATTGTACAAACTAAGCCTGTTTTCTCTTGAATTTAGAAGATTGGGAGTTGATTTGATCCAACTCTCCAGGAGGAAAAGGCAGAGTAGGTAAAGATTTCAACTGTTTGGAGAATTTTGAACTTGGTAACATAGTTTGAGAATTGGGGTCAGACTGTTCAGGAGAGATGTTAGGAAACACTTCAACACACACAGAGGGTGGGAGAGGTTTGGAACTCTCTTCCACAAATGGCAGAGGATGCTTGGTCTGTTGTTAATTTTAAATAAGAGGTAGATTATTTTTTGTGAAGCGATGATATTAGGGGATATGGACCAGATGTGATATTATAAGATCAGCCATGACCTTATTGAATGGTGGAATAGGATCGATGGGCTGAATGGCCTAATCCTATTCCTGTGCTTCTATTTCAGGGAAGAAAATGCAGGATTTGGACTCAGTGACACTGAAGAAATGGTGGTATACTTCCAAATATGGCTGGTGAGTGACTTGGAGGGGAATTTGCAGGGGTTGGTGTTCCCATATATCTGCTGCTTTTGTCCTTCCAGGTGGAAATGGTTGTGAAATTGGAAAGTGTTGTCTAGGGGTATCAGTGTTGGAGGAAAAAAAATTGTGGATGTGGTGCCAATCAAGCAGGCTGCTTTGTCCTGGATGGTGTCAAGCTTCTTGAGCTGCATCTATCCAGGCAAGTGGGGAGTGTTCCATGACTTGTGCCTTGTAGATAGTGAACAGGCTTTGGTGAGTCAGAAGGTGAGTTAGTCTCTGCAATGTTCCTCGTCTCTGACCTGCTATTGCAGCCAGAGTATTTGTAAGACTAATCCAGTTCAGTTTCTTGTCAATACTAACCCCCTAGAATGTTGATAACTAGGGATGCCATCAAAACTCAAAGTGTGATTCTTAGATTCTCTCTTGTTGAAGATGGTCATTATTTGACAAATACTGAAAGGAACAGGTAATCCTATCTTGAATCCTTACAGGTTAATTAAGCTTCCAATTACCTTTAACATCATAAAATGTCATAGAGATTCTCCCGCTATCCCATTGTGATGATAAAATTCCCAATCACTTTATCAAGTCTGATACATCTTCTCTCTAAGATGGATTGATGTAGGGGATTCAAGAAAATTTCAGGACTTTTCCCAAACTACCACAAATAACTGCTACAAAAAGACTGTCCTTTTGTACAATAAAAAAAATCTGGAATTAAAAACCTGCTGATGACCAGGACACCATTGTTGATTGTCGTAAAAACCCATCTGGTTCACTAATGTCCTTCAAGGAAGGAATCTCCCATCCTTACCTGGACTGGCCTACATGTAACTTCAGACCCACAGCAATATGGCTGACTCTCAATTGCCCTCTGAAATGGCCTAGCAAGCCACTCAGTTGTACCAATTGCCAAAAAGTCTCAAGAAATGAAACCAGATGGATCACCAGGCATCAACCGAGGTACTGGAAGAGACAACTGCAGAAACAGCCCTGTCGACCCTGCAACATCCTCCTCACTAACTTCCTCTGGGAGCCAGTGCCAAAATTGGGAGAGCTTTCTCATAGACTAGTGTAAATATATTCCTTACTTTAAAAACAGAAGGCTGGCTGTGACTCTGGATGGATTCAGCACTCAAAACCCTGTGGTGACTCTGTAACCCAAGCAGGGGGGGTGATCACGTGACATCCCCGTCTCGCACCCGGAAGAGTGCGGGGCGGTCACGTGACGTCCCCATCTCGCACCCAGAAGAGCGCGGGGCGGTCACGTGGCGTCCCATTTCGCGCCCCGGAAGAGGGCGGGCGATCATGTGATGTTCCGTTTCGCGCCTCGGAAGTGGGTCGAGGAGGTCACGTGATGCTCCATTTCG
>NC_057738.1:47135882-47138969 GCF_004010195.1 Chiloscyllium plagiosum
GAAAGTAAATTTAAATTGGTAGATTGAGCCAAAGTCCAACAATTTGGTGACCCCGACGTGATGAAGACGGAGAAGTGACGGAAAGAGAGAAAAATAGAAACAACGGACAACTGACATTTGATGACAACAACAAGCGGCGCCGCATAAAAAAAGGTGAGCAGTCGCCTGTTTACATCAATTACTGCAATTGGAAATACTAAATTGATTGTTGTCATTATACTGGAAGTGTCCTAGTAATAGTAAGTGGACAAAGTATTGATAAGGTACGTACGGGTTTAAAGTCCCTTGGGGTTAGAGTCCCCATAAAAGCAGCAAGGTACATAAATGTGAGGAGGTTTAAAGTCCATTGAGCAGGATCTCATAAAAGCAACACTCACAAATTTTGATGTATGATTGATGTTTTGTAAGTTTTAGAAACTATATTGGGGAATGTACGGAGGGTGGAAGAAAAGCCAGTAGCGTTTTGAAGACCAAGACGGTGGTGTTTCAGTGAGAGAGAGTTGGTAGTGGAAACCTAACGGTGACAACGAAACTGCTGATAAATCTCGCTGAAAGGGTCAGTTGCTTGGGTGTATTTCATCCAAACTGACCAGCCACCAGCTTTGTCTTTGATTGGGTTGGTTGTTTGGTTATATTTATACTTAAACTAACTGACTACTGGACGGGAGGATTAAAATAAAAAATACATAAAATGGAAGGGGAGTTTGATAAAGAGTGTGAAGAATATGGAGGATGTTCTTCCGATTTAATGTTGCCTGTAAAACAGCAGTGGGGTAAAGCCAGAAGTCAGTTAGTCAGTGGGCTTGCAAAGAACAAACAAAAAGCAATGATGGAGAAATATGATAAGATTTGGGAGGAATTACAGAAACAAGGCAAAATCCCTAAAGATGAGGAGAAGAAGAAATTGTCACTGTTTTTAGGAAAAGCAGAAGAGCAAGCTAAATTAGAAGTAGAAGAGCACATGAAGGGAAAGAAAGGGTCAATATTAGTTAGAAGAAAGTGGACAAAAGAAGGCGGGGAGAAAGAAGAGAGGAGGATTCATCTGCACAACATGATGTTAGCCTGTATGGCGGTAGAAACATTACAAAAGGGAGTAGGTGGTACCTTCACAACAGATTTGACAGAGGAGATAGGAAAGGCAGGACCATCTGCGCCATTATATCTTAAATTGCCTGTGGTACAATCACCGCCTCCATATCCTGTAATACAAATGCCACTTATGTATGTTCAAGAAGGGGTGTTAGACATGCAAGAAGTAGGAACAAGAGAGTACAATGTAGTAAAACAGAGACTGGCGGAGGCTGTGGAAGAAAGCATTATAAAAGTAGAAAAATTAACATTAGAAGTTGATCAAAGGGTTAAGGAAGCGGAGGAAGTGTTAGACATGCGAGAAGTAGGAACAAGAGAGTACAATGTAGTAAAACAGAGACTGGCGGAGGCTGTAGAAGAAAGCATTATAAAAGTGGAAAAATTAACATTAGAAGTTGATCAAAGGGTTAAGGAAGCGGAGGAAGCAAATAGGGTGACAATGATGCACAGTAGGAATAAAGAACAGCTAAAACAGGGGAGATGTTTTCCAGTGCAGGAGCCAGATGCTCATTCAACACCATATAGTTCTGAGAATGAAAAGAGGGGAAGATTACATGATTCAGGTCAGTTATTGGATGATGGGTTCTCAGACAGAAGGAGAGATTTGAGGGAAAAACAGGATAGAGAGAAATTGGATGAGGAGGAGTCTAAAAGTAGTATAGATATTGAGGACAAAGAATCCCTGACAATGATCCAAACACCGACCCAGTCACCTTGAAAGGCTCACTCACAATGCACACTGAACATGGCCCTCCACTGAAGCCCCTCCCTGAACTAAGTTACAACCTGCGTCAAAGAGACACATTACGACAACCTATAAAGTATCAGCACCACCAAATGCCATTAATTTACAGAGGCTCTTATCTGGGGAATGTCTATCAGCCTTTTACATTTACTGACATGAACTGTATCTTGGATAAAATGCCCCCACCCATGGAGGGGGGTGGGCCCTGGATGGTAAAGTTTTCTCAATATACACTAGGGTACAAGTTAGCCGTGGGCGATTGGAGAGTGTTGCTGGGTAAGCAATTGAATATGTGGGAAATACAGCAGATTGAAGCGTCTGCGGGGACCACCTTATTACCTGATTCGGAACCGTTTGTGCAGCATGCCACCAGTGTGGGAAGGGCAATGAGGGAGAGATTCCCGATTCCACTGGGAGCGATGCACTTACTCACCTTCACAATGAAGGAGGGTGAGGATATGCCTGCCTTTTTGGCTAGGTGTAAGGACAAGTGGGCAGATACTGCAGGGAGCCATCCAGGGTCAGGTCAGCTACAGACCACGTTATTTAGGAATGCCGTCATGACAGGGATGCCAAAGGAAGTAAAAGAGGCAATGGAGAGTAATCCTGACATCCCAGGTTGTACTACAGAACAGTGGGAAAAACATTTGACGCATCACATGAAGCGTTACAGGACAAAACAGGATGAGGATAAACAGAGTAATGAGTCAGCTAAAGTGCAGTTGCTGAAGTTACAGCTCGATGAGGCTAGAAGGAAGGCTAATGATACAAAGAAGGCTCCCAAAAGACGACTAATCAGATGGTTCAGCGGCTGTTGCCGCAAAACAATCCGCCAAGTTTACATCCAACACCTGATTGGATGCCACCCTACCCCCAATATGGGGGCAGACCAATAGGTGTACCGGGAGGAATGCGTGGTAGAGGAAGGGGCCGCGGAGGATTCAGAGGTCAGCTACTCAACACCTGTTTTGAATGTGGCCAACCCGGGCATTGGAGAAGGGATTGTCCCATGTTGTGGGGAACCCAGGGAGGCTAGGGATTGATCCGAGGATGGTATCTCTGTGCAAGTCAGTCTCCTTTTAAACAGGCTGTTCAGCCTTATCAAGTCCCAAATGCAGCTGCAGCCCCGGTGAAAGGACAGTACCCCCAAACTATGCTGGAAAGGCAGGGGTATGAATATTGACGGGGCCCGAGAACCCAGGGGCATGTGGGGTTGCCAGACCCCTATATGCAAATGAGGGTAATGGACAAGA
>NC_057738.1:47139569-47141392 GCF_004010195.1 Chiloscyllium plagiosum
GATGCTTGACTCTCTACCAGATACCTTGTGGTCAGCTAGTTCAACGGATGTTGGGTACTGCAAACATGTTACACCGATCACATTTGATTTAATAGACCACACTCCGATTTGGCAGAGACAATATTCACACAAACCAGAGGCTGAAGCTGGCATTGCCGACACAATCGAAGGATTGTTATCAGCAGGGGTGCTAGAACCCTCCCAGTCAGCTTGGAACACTCCTATCTTACCTGTAGAGAAGCAGAATACAGGTAAATATAGGATGGCGCACGATCTTAGACGAATCAATAGTGTCGTTTCTACTCCAACAGTTCCAGTTCCAAACCCCTACACTGCAATGTCTGTGCTGACCCCTGACCATAAATGGTTCTCGTGCATTGATCTCGCCAACGCGTTCTTTTGTTTGCCCTTAGCTGATCATTTGAGGGACATTTTTTCGTTTACCTATAAAGGCCAACAATTACATTATACAAGGATCCCTCAAGGGTTTATTTTGTCACCTGGAGTGTTTAATCAGGTAGTGAAACAGCAGCTGAAGGATCTGATGCTCCCAAAGGGGGTGGTATTGATCCAGTATGTGGGTGACATTCTTTTGGCGGCACCCGATCATGTTTCTTGTTTGGAAGCCACAAAGTCGTTGCTGTTTCACCTGTATAGTGTCGGTTTTAAAGTTTCACAGGTTAAATTGCAATGCTGCAGACAAACGGTGTCTTTTCTGGGTAGAATTATTTCTGCTAAGGGAACAGGTGTGTCTCCGTCCCATAGATCCTCCATTCTGCATCATACCAAACCAGTCACTATAAAAGATATGCTCTCATTTCTTGGGTTGGCAGGATACAGCAGACAATTCGTTGCATCATATGGGGAGCTCACTTTCCCACTAAGGGCCATGGTAAATGAGCAAGGTATGAGAAATTTGTCAGCCCATTTGCAGTGGGCTACGGAGGCAGACGAAAGTTTCATATCTCTTAAACAGGCTTTAACGCGGGCTGCTGATTTAGCGGTCCCAGACTACAAAGAGCCATTTTTCCTCGATATTTCTGAAAAATTACACACAATAAATGGTGTTCTTTTTCAGAAAAAAGGGGGAGGCAGGCAGGTGTTGATGTACGTAAGTGTTACTCTTGACCCAACAGAGGACAGACACCCGCCATGTACAAGACATGCAGCAGGGGTAGCAAAAATTCTCCAAAAGGTAGCACATATAGTCATGGGCCATTCATTAACAGTACTGACGACACATAGTATAGTGGCCTATGTGAACTCAACAGCTTCTACAATGACGTCATTGCGGCAAACTAGGTTAGAGAAAATCTTGAATGCACCACATATAATTTTTACACATGAAGGAATTAACATGGCTGATAATATGGGAGAAGGAGAGCCACACATCTGTGAGGAAAGGGTACAGAGAGATACCAAAGTAAGGGCAGATTTACAGGCAATTCCATTAGTAGACCCAGAAGAAATGCTGTTCACAGATGGTTGCTGTTACAGACATCCAACTGAAGGACTTAAAGCAGCCTATGCAGTGGTGCGACAGACAAGTGAGGGATTTGAGGAACTGTTGACAGGAAAAGTGACAGGTAAAGAATCAGCTCAGTTGGCTGAACTACAGGCAATGATAGCTGCGTTAGAATGGTCAGAGGGAAAAAGAGTAAATATCTATACCGACTCTGCATATGTGGCAGGGGCTATACAGGTAGAACCCAGTCAATGGATCAGGGCAGGATTCTTAACAGCAGCAAAAACCCCAATTAAACATGAAAAAGATATGAAAAGATTAGCGGAGGGCATAATGAAACCTGCAGAAGTGGCGGTGG
>NC_057738.1:47144326-47147314 GCF_004010195.1 Chiloscyllium plagiosum
CTGGCTCAACCACTTACATAGATGCAATAGGTGTTCCCCGTGGTGTACCTGATGAATATAAATTAGCAGACCAGATAGCAGCAGGGTTTGAGAATCTCCCAATTATCGGGGTTTTATTCCCAGTTACGCCGAATAAAAACGTTGACCGAATTAATTATGTACATTACAATGTACTTAGGCTCGCCAATAGAACTAGAGATGCGGTGGCGGGACTTTCTGAACAATTGGCAGCAACCTCATTGATGACAGTTCAAAATAGAATGGCCTTAGATATGTTGTTAGCAGAAAAGGGGGGAGTGTGCTCTATGTTTGGAGATCAATGTTGTACGTTCATCCCCAACAATATGGCACCTGATGGTTCGGTCACTAGAGCCTTGGAAGGACTAAAACGTTTGTCTGAAGAAATGCATGAACACTCGGGTATTTACAATCCTCTAGGAGGACTGTTCGATTCATGGTTTGGGAAATGGAAGGGATTAATTGCCTCTTTGTTTATGTCCCTCGGAGGTATGATTATTGTGTTAGTGTTGTGCGGATGTTGTTGTATTCCCTGTATTAGATCTTTGTTGAACAGGGTAATTATTACAGTAATTGAAGGGAAGGCTCCCCCGTCTTACCAGATGTCACAGATGGAGACGGAAACCATGGCTTTAGCAAGGAGGGAGGACTATGCATCAGAGAGCGAATATGATGTATAGAACTGGTTGATTGGTCTCATTTTCATGAGACCAAAAGGGGGACTTGTAAATATATTCCTTACTTTAAAAACAGAAGGCTGGCTGTGACTCTGGATGGATTCAGCACTCAAAACCCTGTGGTGACTCTGTAACCCAAGCAGGGGGGGTGGTCACGTGACATCCCCGTCTCGCACCCAGAAGAGCGCGGGACGGTCACGTGACGTCCCGTTTCGCGCCCCGGAAGAGGGCAGGCGATCACGTGATGTTCCGTTTCGCGCCTCGGAAGTGGGTCGAGGAGGTCACGTGATGCTCCATTTCACGGGCAAAAGAAGGTCACGTGGGGTTGGACAGCTAGGAATGCGAGGAGGCAGGGAATGGAGTCAGACCAACACCCAATCAGAAGATAATTCTACCTCAGTGTTTATATGAAGTTTTTTATTGTATAAAAGACTGGGGCAGGGACAAAACGAGGTCTTACTTTTTGAACTGACACACTTTGTAGTTTGTCAGGGACAAAGAGGTTTAGACCCAGAGCTCTGAATGCTTTGTCCACTTACTGTGTAAAATAAATTAAGAGTGTGAGACTGAATATATTCTCCTATTGCTTCATTTAAAAGAACACGCAGGACTTGGCTCACACATAGAAGAAAGTAAATTTAAATTGATAGATTGAGCCAAAGTCCAACACTAGTCAAGCAACAGCCTGACATAGTCATACTCACAGAATCATACCTTATAGACAATGTTCCAGATACCACCATCACCATCCCTGGATATGTCCTGTCCTACTGGCAGGACATACCCAGCTGGGGGGTGGGGAGCGCACAGTGGGAAACAGTCGGAAGGGAGTTGCTCTGACAGTCCTCAACATTGACTCCAGACCCCATGAAGTCTCATGGCTCCAGGTTAAACATGGGCAAAGAAACCTCTTACTGATTACCACATGCCGTCACTCAGCTGATGAATCAGTATTCCTCCATGTTGAACAGCATTCAGAGGATGGCAATGGTGCAAAATGTACTCTGGGTGAGGGATTTCAATGTTCACCACCAAGAGTGACTTAGCAACAGTACTACTGATCAAGCTTGTCAGGTTCTAAAGGACATAGCTACTGGACTGGGTCAATAGCAGCGAGTTTCTTTAAGAGCTGGCTGCCGTGATTCCTTGGCTTCGAGGCTGCATCAGGCCCTGTGAAAGTTGAGAGGACTCATTGGGTCACAGTGTGTAGGCCCAGTTTGGACCAGCGTCCCCGCACAGTCCTAGTGTAACTCCACAGTTACAGGGACAAAGATAAAGTGATGGAGGCCTCCAGAATAAAGGGAATGGATCCACAACCCTTAATGCACAAAGGTCCCAGGATAATGTTTTTTCAGGATTTGTCTGCAGCTGTGATTCATAAAAGGAGGTCCTTTGATGAAGCCAAGAGAAGTCTGAGAGATCTTGGTACCAGTATTCCCCGAGGTATCCGACAGTGCTTCACTTCACTTGTGGTGGGTCTGTGTGCTCTTTTGACCCTTTAGAAATAGTGAAAAAAATGTTAAATGCTTTAAAATAGATCAGACAGCTTAAAGGAAATGGACAATAGGGTTTCTTTTTCCTTTTCTCTCTCTCCTTTTCTTAAAGAAAATGTTGCTGAATTTTCTTTCTAACATTAATGGGCGTTAATGTATATTTGGGGATGGATAGAGTGTCTACTTTTAATTTCCTTGTTAACATTTATTTTCTCTTCCCTCTTCTGGCCTGGGCCTGGGATGCGGATCAGGCGAGAAGGAGTTATGAAGATGTTTTTGAGAGTTGGATGTGCCCCCTGTGGTCAGGGGGTAGAGCCCCTCATTAAGTGCCTTGTATTTAGTTTGCTGTATTAGTAGTTATTAGTGGTAGTTGTAGTAGTTTTAGTTTACGTATTTTTTAGGCTTCATGAGTCTTTCTTTGTTTATGCTCAGCAATTGATAAGTCGAAGGAAGTTGAACTTCCTTCTTGGAGTTCAAATGGTGTTATAGAGAGTCATGCCTAATGGGAAAGCAAATCTTAGTAGGACTTATACACTTAATGGTAAGGCCTTAGGGAGTGTTGCTGAACAAAGAGACCTTGGAGTGCAGGTTCATTGCTGCTTGAAAGTGGAGTCGCAGGTAGATAGGATAGTGAAAAAGGCGTTTGGTATGCTTTCCTTTATTGGTCAGAGTACTGAGTACAGGAGTTGGGAGGTCATGTTGCGGCTGTACAGGACATTGGTTAGGCTACTGTTGGAATATTGCGTGCAATTCTGGTCTCCTTCCTATCGGAAAAATGTTGTGAAACTTGAAAGGGTTCA
>NC_057738.1:47147333-47151221 GCF_004010195.1 Chiloscyllium plagiosum
GGGTGAGAGGGGAAAGATATAAAAGAGACCTAAGGGGCAATTTTTTCACACAGAGGGTGGTACGTGTATGGAATGAGCTGCCAGAGGATGTGGTGGAGGCTGGTACAATTACAACATTTAAAAGGTGTTTGGATGGGTATATGAATAGGAAGGGTTTGGAGGAATATGGATCGGGTGCTGGCAGGTGGGACTGGATTGGGTTAGGATATCTGGTCAGCATGGACGGGTTGGACTGAAGGGTCTGTTTCTGTGCTGTACATCTCTATGACTCTAACTCTGAAACATTAAATGGGGCCATTTGCCAATAAAGAGGGAAAAAAGGTGCTTTCTAGCCTTAGAAAGGAATGGGTGGGCACTGCCTTTTTGCAGGAGACTCATCTTGATGATAAGGAACATCCGAAACTGCAGCAGGTTGGGTTTCGGTGTACTTCTCCTCCTTTAATACTGGGAGCAGGGGAGTGGCCACATTTATTAGGAAGAATCTTTCATTAAAGTTGCTGGAACAGATTAAAGATGAGTATGGGTGGTTCATCATTCGTAAAGCCTCAACAAATGGAGAAGAGTCTGGTGTTTTGAATGTTTATTGCCCCCCCAGGGCACCCCCTACCTCAGTTAAGGATTGGACTGGGATGGTCATTTGCGATTCGAAAAGGATCAATGCTGTATTTTAGAAATTTTATTTTGAATTATACCAGTCCTAATGCTGTGAGGATGGATGGGCTCAGCTGGAGGCCTTCTTTAAGAACCTGGATCTTCCAGGTGTTACCTCTGAGCAGGCGCCTGTCCTTAATGCCCCTTTAACAGTGCAAGAAGTACCGGACGCTGTGAGACAAATGCAGAGTGGGAAGGCACCTGGCCCTGACAGTCCTCCTCGCAAATTTTGCAAAGAATTTATAAATGTATTGTCGGCGCTGATGTTAGTCATGTATAATTACTCATACAGCCACAATATCTTCCCTCCATCCTTAACAGAGGCTAATATTTCTCTCATTCTTAAGAAAAGGAAGACCCCGGAGGAATGTGTCTCCTATAGACCCATCTCACTTTTAAATTCTGACTTTAAAATCCTATCCAAGGTTTTGCGTTAAGATTGGAAACTGTGCTGCCTTCCATTGTTAAAGGTGACCAGCTGGTTTTATAAAAGGCCGTCGATCCTCCAATGATGTCAGGAGATTACTGAATATGATTCAAGTGTGTCTGCAACAGCCAGTTCAAGGATTAGTGATTTCCTGGGATGCAGAAGTGGCATTTGATCGGGTCGAGTGGTCATATCTCTTTTATACCCTTGAATGATTTGGTTTCGTGGAGGTTTTTATTAGGTGGGTAAGGGTCCTTTATAGTGACCCTCTGGCAGCAGTTCTCACCAATGGTGTGAGATCTAGTAATTTTAATATCTGTTGGGGTAGTCGGCAAGGCTGTCTCCTCTCACCACTGCTTTTTACATTGAGCCACTGGCAGATGCTGTCTGCAGGGATCCTAAAATAGCTGCCGCAGAAGTAGGATCAAAATCGCATAAGATCACGTTGTACCAAATGATGTTCTTGTTTTTCTGTCGATCCCAGTGGTCTCAGTACCCAATTTGATGCAATGTATTGACTCATTTTCAGGTTATTAGATTAGTTTCCCTACAGTGTGGAAACAGGCCCCTCAGCCCAACAAGTCCACACCGACGCGCAACCCACCCAGACCCATTCCCCTACACCTAACACTATGGGCAATTTTAACATGGCCAATTCACCTAACCTGCACATTTTTGGACTGTGGGAGGAAACCGGAGCACCCAGAGGAAACCCACACAGACACGGGGAGAATGTGCAAACTCCACACAGTCAGGTCCCTGAGGTGGGAATTGAACTCAGGTCTCTAGTGCTGTGAGGTAGCAGTGCTAACCACTATGCCAACGTGCCGCCCAAGGTTTTCAGATTAATTTTGCAAAATCAGAGACCATGCATATGGGGGGGTTTTCGGAGAGTATTTGAGTTGGAGGTTGAATCATAGTTCCTCTTTAAATGGTCACGGGGTTTTTTTTTATTTAGGCACCTTTGTTACTCCTGTCTTTGGTCAGTTGTTTAAGGCCAAGTTTGTCCATTTTCTCAACAGGATTAAGCAAGATCTTCAGTGATTGGAGGAGCTTCCAATATCCTGGCTTGGCCGAGTAGCTCTTATTAAAATGGATATCCTTTCCTGTTTACTATACCCTATATGAATGCTCCCCTTAACTTTTCCTAGGCAAACATTCCAGAGACTTAATGGATAGTTAGCTCCTTTATTTGGCGCTGTAGGCTGCCTCTTAGCAAGCTGGCTAAGTTGTAGTTGCCTCGTGGGTTCAGGAGAGCAGACCTCCCGGATATTAAAAGTTATCAATTAAGTTCCTTTCTGTCCTTCAATAGTGACCGGGCTTGTGAGGACCTGGCATCAATATGGCTAGATATTGAGACCACCCAGGCAACTATCTATGTGAAGTTTGCACATTCTTCCCGTGTCTGTGTGGGTTTCCTCCGGGTGCTCCGGTTTCCTCCCACAATCCAAAAATGTGCAGGTTAGGTGAATTGGCCATGCTAAATTGCCCATAGTGTTAGGTGAAGTGGTAAATGTAGGGGCATAGGTCTGGGTGGGTTACGCTTCGGTGGGTCGGTGTGGACTTGTTGGGCCAAAGGGCCTGTTTCCACACTGTAAGTAATCTAATCTAATCTAAAATGTTCCCTCATTAGCCTGTTGTTCTTAGAAGACAGTTGGCAAAGCCTACCTGCAGGGGTCCTAATATAGCTGCCCCAGAAGTAGGATCAAAATCACATAACTTTTTGAGTGGGAGCAGCAGCGGAGGTAAGGCGACCCAGGAAGGCTACAGCTGAGGTAAGGGAGATTTTTAAAATTACTTACCGGTAATGGCCAGAGGTGTTTTTACTCCACAGAAGGAGCGTGAGCATCAGCGGAAGTGACGCGGGCCAGACGGGCTGCCGGGAAGGACAGTAAGTGACCATATATATTAGTAAGGCAGCTAAACCCGAGGCACTCTCACCCACCCTCCTCCTCTAACCAAGTTAATAAGGTACGGTTCATTTCTAAACTTCCTTTATTGAATATAAGTTTATTGCTTGATTTTATAGCAAATGAATTAAGATTTCTTGTTTAGTATTGTGTAGGTGTTCAGATTAGTGGGGTATGGATGGTAGGGCAGTTGCTTGCTCCTCCTGCAGAATGTGGCAGGTGAGAGACATGACACACGTCTCCACTGGCTACATCTGTGGGAAGTGCACCCAACTCCAGCTCCTTGGAAACCGTGTTAGGGAATTGGAGCTGGAGCTGGATGAACTACGGATCATTCGGGAGGCTGAAGGGGTAATTGAGAGAAGTTACCAACAGTTGGTCACTTCTGAGGCTCAGGACAAGGATAGATGGGTTACAGTTAGCGGGAGAAAAGGGGACAGTCAGACAGTGCAGAGATCCCCTGTGGACATTCCCCTCAGCAATAAGTATACCGTTTTGGATACTGCTGGGGGGGATGACCTACCAGAGGAAAGCCATAGCAGTCAGTTCTCTGGCACTGAGCCTGACGCTGTGGCCCAGAAGGGAAGGGGCAGAATAGAAAAGCGCTAGTGGTAGGAGACTCGGTTGTGAGGAGAATCGACAGGAGGTTTTGTGGTCAGGATCGGGATTCCCGGAAGGTATGTTGCCTCCCTGGTGCCAGGGTCCGGGATGTCTCCGATCGGGTGTATAAGGTTCTAAAAGGGGAGGGCGAACAGCCAGAAATCGTGTTACATATTGGCACTAATGATATAGCCAGGAAAAGGATCGAGGATATAAAAAGTGATTTCAGGGAGTTAGGATGGAAGCTGCAAAGCAGGACGAACAGAGTAGTGTTCTCTAGTTTACTACCGGTGCCACGAG
>NC_057738.1:47151462-47152721 GCF_004010195.1 Chiloscyllium plagiosum
CAGGAATGGTTGCTGGATGTTCCAGGGTTTAGAGCATTTAAAAAGAATAGGGAGGGGGGAAAAAGAGGAGGGGGTGTAGCAGTACTAATCAGAGAGGGTATCACAGCTACAGAAGCCTCCATTGTCGAGGAAGATCTGCTTACCGAGTCAGTATGGGTGGAAATTAGGAACAGTAAGGGAGCAGTCACCTCGTTAGGGGTTTACTACAGGCCCCCCAATAGCAGCAGGGAGATGGGAGAAAGCATAGGTCGGCAGATTTTGGAAAATTGTGAATGTAGTAGGGTTGAAAAATGTGTTGCTGGAAAAGCGCAGCAGGTCAGCCAGCATCCAAGGAGCAGGAGAATCGACGTTTCGAGCATAAGCCCTTGTTCAGGATTCCTGAAATGTCGATTCTCTTGCTCCTTGGATGCTGCCTGACCTGCTGCGCTTTTCCAGCAACACATTTTTCAGCTCTGATCTCCAGCATCTGCAGTCCTCACTTTCTCCAATGTAGTAGGATTGTTGTAATGGGTGACTTTAACTTTCTCAATATTGATTGGAATCTTCTTTGAGCAGATGGTTTGGAAGGAGCTGTTTTTGTAAGGTGTGTTCAGGAGGGTTTCCTAACTTTAGTACGTTGACAGGCCGATGAGGGGAAGGGCCATTTTGGATTTGGTGCTCGGAAATGATCTGGGACAGGTGTCAGATCTTGCGGTGGGAGAGCATTTTGGTGATAGTGACCACAACTGCCTCACATTCTACACAGCTATGGAGAAGGAGAGAAGCAGGCACAATGGGAGGATATTTAATTGGGGAAAAAGAAACTGATACTATCAGACTGCGTTGCGAAGCATGGACTGGGAGCAATTGTTCCATGGAAAGGGCACTATAGACACGTGGAGACTGTTTAAGGAACGGTTGTTGCGAGTGATGCACAAACGTGTTCCTCTGAGACAGGCAAGAAGGGGTAAGATAAAGGAACATTGGATGACGAGAGCAGAGGAGCTTCTCGTCAAAAGAAAGAAGGCAGCTTACGTAAGGTGGAGGAAGCAAGGGTCTTGCTCAGCTCTAGAGGATTACAGGCAGGCGAGGAAGGAGCTCAAAAATGGTCTGAGGAGAGCCAGGAGGGGGCACGAAAAAGGCTTGGCAGGAAGGATTAGGGAGAATCCAAAGGCATTTTACACATATGTGAGGAATAAGAGAATGATCAAAGAAAGAGTAGGGCCGATCAGGAATAGTATAGGAACTTGTGTATAGAGTCTGAGGAGGTAGGGGAAACC
>NC_057738.1:47153433-47155203 GCF_004010195.1 Chiloscyllium plagiosum
CCTTAAAATTGCCACCCAAGTGGACAGGGTTGTTAAGAAAGCATATGGTGTTTTGGCTTTCATTAACAGGGGGATTGAGTTTAAGAGCCGTGAGATCTTGTTGCAGCTCTATAAAACTTTGGTTAGACCGCACTTGGAATACTGCGTCCAGTTCTGGTCGCTCTATTATAGGAAAGATGTGAATGCTTTGTAGAGGGTTCAGAGGAGGTTTTCCAGGATACTGCGTGGAGTGGAGGGCTTATCTTATGAAGAGAGGTTGACTGAGCTCAGATTTTTTTCATTGGAAAAAAGAAGGAAGAGAGGGGACCTAATTGAGGTGTACAAGATAATGAGAGGCATCTTCGCACAAACTTTGAAGGCATAGATAGAGTTGATAGCCAGAGACTTTTTCCCAGGGCAGAAATTGCTAACATGAGGGGTGATAGTTTTAAGCTGTTTGGCGGAAAGTATAGAGGGGATGTCAGAGGCGGGTTCTTTACGCAGAGAGTTGTGAGAGCATGGAATGCGTTGCCAATGAGGTCATTGGGGATATTTAAGAGACTGCTGGACATACATATGGTCACAGAAATTTGAGGGTGCATACATGAGGATCAATGGTCGGCACAACATTGTGGGCTGAAGGGCCTGTTCTGTGCTGTACTGTTCTATGTTCTATAACGTTCTATGTGGATGATGTTCTTGTTTTTCTGTCGAATCCAGTGGTCTTGGTACCCCATTTGATACACTGTATTGATTCGTTTGTGTCCTTTTCAGGTTACAAGATTAAGTTATCCAAATCAGAGGTCATGAAGATAGATCGTCATGGCTACATAAAAGATCTAGTTAAGATGGCAGATAATCTACATCCAGGTAATCCAAAAAGGGCTGCCATATCCCATAAAAATGTTCTATTTTCCAGTGTACCACACCCAAAGGAATATGTTCTATGATTAGCCTATGCCAACCCAACAGACCCAGGAGACTTTCACAGACCCAACACATGATGTAGCCATGATGATCCGATTTAGTGAACTTGATTTCCTCAAAGGAAGAATTTTGAATAAACCCGGGTGTATTATTGAATGGTCTCTGAGGTCGGGAGTTAATGTTTTGTTGTATTGTTTTATTTACTTATTTATTTATTTTCACAAACTTGATTCAGTTTTTTGAAGAAGTAACAAAGAGGATTGATGAGGGCAGAGCAGTAGACGTGATCTCTATGGACTTCAGTAAGGCGTTCGACAAGGTTCCCCATGGGAGGCTGATTAGCAAGATTAGATCTCTTGGAATACAGGGAGAACTAGCCATTTGGATACAGAACTGGCTCAAATGTAGAAGACAGATGGTGGTGGTGGAGGGTTGTTTTTCAGACTGGAGGCCTGTGACCAGTGGAGTGCCACAAGGATCAGTAGTGGATCCTCTACTTTTTGTCAATTACATAAATGGTTTGGATGCGAGCATAAGAGGTACAGTTAGTAAGTTTGCAGATGACACCAAAATTGGAGGTGTAGTGGACAGCGAAGAGGGTTACCTCAGATTACAACAGGATCTGGACCAGATGGGCCAATAGGCTGAGAAGTGGCAGAAGGGGTTTAATTCAGATAAATGCGAGGTGCTGCATTTGGGAAAGCAAATCTTAGCAGGACTTATACGCTTAATGGTAAGGTCCTATGGAGTGTTGCTGAGTGCAGATTCATAGCTCCTTGAAAGTGGAGACACAGGTACATAGGATAGTGAAGAAGGCATTTGATATGTTTTCCTTTATTGGTCAGAGTATTGAGTACAGGAGTT
>NC_057738.1:47155230-47177542 GCF_004010195.1 Chiloscyllium plagiosum
ATGAGGGGCATGGATAGGATAAATAGACAAAGTCTTTTCCCTGGGATCGGGGAGTCCAGAACTAGAGGGCATAGGTTTGGAGTGAGAGGGAAAAGATATAAAAGAGACCTAAAGGGCAACTTTTTCATGCAGAGGGTGGTGCATGTATGGAATGAGTTGCCAGATGTAGTGGTAGAGGCTAATACAATTACAACATTTAGGAGGCATTTGGATGGGTATATGAATAGGAAGGGTTTGGAGGGATATGGGCCAGGTGCTGGTAGGTGGGACTAGATTGGGTTAGGATATCTGGTCAGCATGGACAGGTTGGACCGAAGGGTCTGTTTCCACGCTGTACATCTCTATGACTCTAATTACCTTTATTGATTTGCTTATTTTGCACATGAGTATAGTTGTGTTTCATTTGTGTTGTTGTTCTGTTGTCTTTTTTGTTTTATATATACAGTAATGTCTTTGTTGGTTTATTGTTGTTGTAATTTTGTGAAACATTTTTTCTTTAAATAAAAATGTTGATATAAAAGAAAACTCACTGGAGGAGGAGGCTGCACAAATATCCCCATTATAAATGATGGAACAGACCAGCAGACCCGTGCAAAAGATAAGGCTGAAGGTTTCGCTGCAATCTTCAGCCAGAAGTGCTGAGTGGATGATCCAGCTCGGCCCTCTCCGACTGTCCCTAACATCACAGATACCAGGCTTCAGCCAATTTCATTCACTCCATGTGATATCAAGAAACAGTTGGAGATGCTGGATACTGTAAAGCCTATGGGCTCTGACAATATTCTGGGAACCTACTGAAGACTTGTGCTCCAGAACTTGCCAGTCCTACTGTTCCAGTACAGTTACAAAACAGGCATCTATTTGACAATGTGGAAAATTACCCAAGTATGTCCTGTTCAAAAAAAGTAGGGCAAATCCAACCCAGCCAATTAACGCTCCAGTTGTCTACTCTTGACCATCAGTAAAGTGATGGACTGTGTGATCAACAGAGCTATCAAGCAGTACCTGCTCAGCAATAACCTGCTCAGTGATGCCCAGTTTGGGTTCCCCCAGGGTCACTCAGCTCCTGACCTCATTACTGCCTTGTTTCAAACATGGATAAAAGAGCTAAATTCCAGAGGGGAGATGAAAGTGACAGCCCTTGATTTCAAGGCTGCATTTTATCAAGTGTGGCATCACGGAGCCCTGGCAAAACTGGAATCAGTGGGTATCAGGGGGCAAACTCTCCAGTGATTAGCTCCAGGACACCTCTGCAGGAGTTCCTCAGGATAGTGTCAAGGCCTGACTATCTTCAGTTGCTTCATCAATGCCCCTCCTTCCATCACAAGGTCAGAAGTGGAGATATTTGCTGGTGATTGCACAATGTTCAGCACCATTTGCAACTCCTCAGATACTGAAGCAGGTCGTGTGCAAAGGAAGAAGATCTGGACAACATCTAGGCTTGTGCTGACAAGTGGCAAATAACATTCGCATCACACAAATGCCAGGCAATGACCATCATTAACAACAGAAAATCTACTTCTTGATATTAATGTTGTTACCATCACTGAATCTCCCATTGTCAACATTCTGGGGGTTACCATTGATCAGAAACTCAACAGGACTCACCACATAAATGCAGTGGCTACAACAAACTGGCCAGAGGCTAGGAATACTGTGGCGAATAACTCACCTCCTGACTCCCACTATCTACAAGGCACAAGTCAGGATGGAATACTCCCCACTTGCCTAGATGGGTGCAGCTCCAACAACACAGGAGAAGCTTGACATCATCCTGGATAAAGCAGCCCGCTTGATTGGCACTGCATCCACAAGCCTCCATTCTATCCACCACCGATGCTCAGTAGCAGCGGTGTGTACTATTTGCAAGATGCACTGCAGAATTTTACCAAAGATCCTTAGACAGCACCTTACAAACCCACAGCTACTCCCATCTAGAAGGACAAGAGCAGTGAATACATGGAAACATCAGCCGCTGCAAGTTCCCCTCTGAGCCACTCACCATCCTGACTTGGAAAATATCACCCGTCCTTCACTATCGCTGGGTCAAAATCCTGGAATTCCTTCCCTGATGGCACTTGGGTCAATCCACAGCAGATGGACTGCAGCAGTTCAAGAAGGCAGCTCACCCCCACCTTCTCAAAGGCAACTAGGGACGGGGAATAAATACTGGACCCAGCCAGAGATGCTCACATCTCATTAAAACCGTAAATTTTTTAGAAATTATTTTTAGCTAATTTTAGAATTCCAGTTCTGCAGATCAGGTGCAAACTTCATTAATATTTTCAATACATACGTTAAAGCTTCAAAAATACTGAGAATACATGAGCATTTCATTGCTCGTTAGGTCTGCTTTTAGTTTCCAAGATATTGCCTCTGCATTTTCCTAGTCACCTGCATAAACTTTCCAATAAAATAAACCTTTTAGTATCTTGGCTTTGTTTTTTTATTATTGTTGGTCAGTTCTGTTATCTGTTTAGAAATCTGTGTTCTTTAACCTTTAGCTGTGTCATTTTGATTCTAAACCATGCTTGTCTCATTCAAATCGGCAGATGAAAATTGTGAAGCATTCCTGTCAATAAGAACAATCCTCATTTTGAAACTTTGCACAAAAGGAAGATGTGTAAATTGAGGTTGCGAATCTGAATCATTAACTCCCACCGAGCAAAAATTTACATTTAAAAGCTATCCTTTCATGTACTCTAGAATTAAACGCTTTCATTGGTCGGTGATAAAAGCATTTTGAAATTCCAGTGTTTAATCTAAAAAAAAAGAATAATTCCTCAAAGCATGGTTCCTATAAGAACCACCACTGTCAGCATTTTTAAATATCAGGGGAAAGTGAGGACTGCAGTTGCTGAAGATCAGAGTCATAAAAGTGTGGTGCTGAAAAGATACAGCCAGTCAGGCAGCATCCGAGGAGCAGGAGAGATGATATTTCAAGCATGAACTTTTCATCAGGAATGAGGGGGGGCCAAAGGGGCTGAGATTTAAATGGGAGGGTGGGGCTGGGGGGAAGGTAGCTGCGATAGGTAGATGAAGGTGGGGGGGAGAGGAGATAGGTTGGAGAGGAGGGTGGAGCGGATAAGTGGGAAGGGAGATGGACGGGTAGGACAGTGCAAGGGGGCAGTGCTGAGTTGGAAGGTTGGATCTGGGATAAAGTGGAGGTAGGGGACATGAGGAAACTGGTGAAATCGACATTGATTCTGTGTGATTGGAGGGTCCCAAGGTGGAAGATGAGGTGTTCTTCCTCTAAACATCCTCCTGGGAGCAGAAGAAATGGAGATGGAGCGGTGCAGGAAGGGGAAGGAGATGTGTGAGATGGTCCAGGTGAATTTGAGGTCAGGGTGGAAGGTGTTTGTGAAGTTTCCTCTGCTACATTAATGACTGTATCTGTGCCACCTCATGCTCCCATGAGGAGGTTGAACAGTTCATCAACTTCACAAACACTTTCACTCTGACCTCAAGTTCACCTGGACCATCTCAGACACCTCCCCCCTCTCCTGGACTTCTCCACCTCTATTTCCGGTGACCTACTCAACACGGTCATCTACTTCAAACCCACCAACTCACACAGCTACCTGGACTACACCTCCTCCCACCTTATCTCCTGCATATGCTATCCCTTACTCCTAATTACTCCGCCTCTGTCACATCTGCTCCCAGGAGGACAAATTCCACCATAGAACATCACAGGTGGCTTCTCTCTTCAAGGACCGCAATTACCCCTCCCAGATGGTCAACGATGTTCACCAGCACATCTCCTCTACTTCCCGCACCTCTGCACTTGACTCCCACCCCTCCAATTACAAAAGGGATAGAACCCCCCCCCCGCCCCCCCACCCCGGTCCGCACCTTCCACCTCACCAATCTCCAGATACAGCGCATCATACTCTGCCATTTCCACCACCACCAGGGATATATTTCCCTCCTCACCCCTATCTCATTCTGCAGAGACCATTCCTTCCGCGACTCCCTCGTTACGTCCATGACCTCCACCAACCTACCCTCCACTCCCAGCACCTTCCCTTGCCAGCACAAGAGGTGTAAAACCTGCTTCCACACCTCCCTCCTCGCCTCGATCCAAGGCCCAAAGGATCTTTCCACATCTGACAGAGATTTACCTGTACCACCACACATGTCATCTATTTTGTTCATTGCTCCCAATGTGGTCTCCTCTACACTGGGGAGACAGGATTTCAACTTGTGGAACGTTTCAGAGGACATCTCTGGGACACACGCACTAAACAACCCAGCGTCCTGTGACTGACCACTTCAACTACCCCTCCCACTCCCCCCAAGGCCCTTCATTTTCTCAGCATCAGTTGTTATGGGAGGAGCGACAGTAAGGACCAGAGACCTGATGAGAAGGCAGGAGTCAAGTTCAAACTCTTACCTCGTGTATAGGCAGAGCGCACGCTGAGCAGGAGTAGACAGGGGGCTGCTGGGTAAGTGAGGCTTTATATTTGGGTGGGTGCTTTACCCGAAACACCCCCACCCAAGTATGGGTAGTGTCTCTCACCCATACTCCTCCTCAAACCAAAAAAGGTTCTGTGCGCCAGATTGATAAGGTGACTAGTCTTTCTTTTTTTCTCTCTTTTAGTTTTCAGCAGTCTCGTTGGGAGTTTAGAATAGTGGGAATGGGGGTTAGGGCAGTTGAATGTTCCTTTTGCAGAATGTGGGAGGTAAGGGTCACCATTAGTGTCCCTGCCGACTGCATCTGCCGCAAGTGCACTCAACTCCAGCTTCTCAAAAACAATGTTAGGGAACTGGAGCTGGACCTCCATGAGCTTCGGATCATTTGGGAGGCGGAAGGGGGTTATTGTGAGGAGTTACTGGGAGGTAGTCACACCTCAGGTACAAGAAGAAGGTAGCTGGGTTACCATCAGGGGACGGAAAGGGAAGCGGCAGGCAGTGCAGGGATCCCCTTTGGCCGTTCCCCTCAACTATAGGTATACTATTTTGGATACTGTTGGGGGGGACAGCTTATCAGGGATAAGCCATGGGGGTACAGGTCTCTGGCACAGAGTCTGCCCTTGTTGCTCAGAAGGGAAGGGGGAGAGGAGCAGAGCAGTAGTCATTGGGGATTCCATAGTTAGGGGGACAGATAGGAGATTCCGTGGGGATGAGAGAGACTCACGGTTGGTGTGTTGCCTCCCAGGTACCAGGGTTCGTGATGTCTCTGATTGTTTTTGGGATCCTTTCTGGGTAGAGGGAGCAGCCCCAAGTAGTGGTCCACATAGGCATCAATGATACAGATAGGAAAAGAGATGGGGATCTAAGACAGAAATTCAGGGAGCCACGATGGAAGCTTAGAGCTAGAACAAACAGAGTTGTTATCTCTGGCTTGTTACCCATGTTACGTGCTAGTGAGGCAAGAAGTAGGGGGAGAGAGAGAGGAGTTGAACACGTGGCTACAGGGATGGTGCAGGATGGAGGGTTTGGGTTCTTGAATAATTGGGGCTTTTTCTGGGGTAGGTGGGATTTCTACAAACAGGATGGTCTTCACCTGAACCAGAGGGATGCCAATATCCTGGGGGGCAATATCTGCTCATGCTCTTCAGGTGGGTTGAAACTAATTCAGCGGGGGAATGGGAACCCAAACTGTAGCTTGTGTATACAGGTGGTCGAGAGCCGGGAGTAACTCTTCACAATAACCCCTTCCGCCTCCCAAATGATCCGAAGCTCATGGAGGTCCAGCTCCAGTTCCCTAACATGGTCGCAAGAGTGCACTGGCAAGCAATAAGTCGGCTTGAAGTGTGTCTATTTCAATGCTAGGAGCATCCGGAATAAGGTGGGTGAACTTGCAGCATGGGTCGGTACCTGGGATTTTGATGTTGTGGCCATTTCAGGGACATGGGTAGAGAAGGGACAGGAATGGCTGTTGCAGGTTCCAGGATTTTGATGTTTCAGTAAGAACAGAGAAGATGGTAGAAGAGATGGGGGTGTGGTATTGGTAGTCAAGGACAGCATTACAGCTGCAGAAAGGACGTTTGAGGACTCATCTACTGAGGTAATATGGACTGAGATTAGAAACAGCAAAGAAGAGGTCACCCTGTTTCTATAGACCTCCGAAAAGATCCAGAAATTTAGAGGAAAGGATAGCAAAGATAATTCTGGATAGGAGCGAGAATGACACGGGAACTGGTTATGAGGGACTTCTATTTGCCAAATATTAACTGGGAATACTATAGTTCAAGTACTTTAGATGGGTCAGTCTTTGTCAATTGTGTGCAGGAGGGTTTCCTGACACAGTATGTAAGCAGGCCACCAAGGGCGAGGCTGCATTGGATTTGGTACTGGGTAACGAACCCGACCAGGTGTCAGATTTGGAGGTAAGTGAGCACTTTTGTGATAGTGACCACAATTCGCTTATGTTTACTTTAGCGATGGAAAGGGATAAGTATACATTGGAAGGCAAGATCTATAGCTGGGGGAAAGGCAATTACAATGTGATTAGACAAGATTTAGGATACACAGGATGGGGAAGGAAACTGCAGGGCATGGGCACAATAGAAATGTGGAGTTTGTTCAATGACCAGCTACTGTGTGTTCTTGGTAAGTATGTACCTGTCAGGCAGGGAGGAAGTTGTCAAGCACAGGAGCCGTGGTTTCCTTAGGAAGTTGAATCTCTTGTCAAGAGGAAGAAGAAGGCTTATGTTAACATTTTATGTGAAGGCTCAGTCAGGATACTTGAGAGTTACAAGTTAGCCAGGAAAGACCTCAAGAGAGAGCTAAGATGAGCGAGGAGGAGACATGAGAAGTTGTTGGCAGAAAGGATCAGAGAAAACCCTAAAGCTTTCTACTGGTATATAAGGGATAAAAGAATGAGTAGAGTAAAATTAGGGCCAATCAAGGAAAGTAGTGGGATGTTGTACATGGAGTCAGAGGAGATAGGGGAAGTGCTAAATGAATATTTTTCTTCAGTATTCACACTGGAAAAAGACAGTGTTGTCGAGAAGAATACTGAGATACAGGCTAATAGACTAGATGGGATTGAGAATCACAAGGAGAAGGTGTAAAAAATTCTGCAAAGTGTGAAAATAGATACATCTCCTGGTCCAGATGGGATTTATCCTAGGATTCTCTGGGAAGCCAGGGAGGAGATTGCAGAGCCTTTGGCTTCGATCTTTATGTCGTCATTGTCTATCGGAATAGTGCCAGAAGACTGGAGGATAGCAAATGTTGTTCCATTGTTCAAGAAGGGGCGAGGGTAAAGCAGCTGGTGTGTGTATTTAGATTTCAGTAAGGTGTTTGATAAGCTTCCCCATGGTAGGCTATTGCATAAAATACAGATTTAGCCGTTTGGATCAGAATCTGGCGAGCTGAAAGAAGACAGAGGGTGGTGGTTGATGGGAAATATTCATCTTGAAATTCAGTTACTAGTGGTGCACTGCAATTATCTGCTTTGGGTCCATTGGTGTTTGTCATTTTATAAAGGGCCCATCTATAAAGGGCCTAGATGAGGGCGTACAAGGATGGGTTAGTAAATTTGTGGATAACACTAATGTTGGTAGATGTGCATAGTGACAAAAGATGTTGTAGGTTACAGAGGGACATGGATAGCCTGCAGAGCTGGGCTGAGAGGTGGCAAATGGAGTTTAATGTGGAAATGTGTGAGGTGATTCACTTTAGAAGGAGCAACAGGTATGCAGAGTATTGGGCTAATGGTAAGATTCTTGGTAGCATAGGTGAGCAGAGAGATCTCGGTGTCCATGTACGTAGGTCTCTGAAAGTTGCCACCCAGGTTGATAGGGTTGTTAAGAAGGCATACAAGGGACTCAGCAAGGTGGCAGTGATTCTATAGAACTGCTGTGGACAGCTCTGCCGAACAGCCGAGGCATACCGGTGTGTTTTGCTATCCCTGGCCAGCTTATGTTGAGGAATTATTAGTTTAAAACCTTACAGAACAGATATTTGTTAATATTTGGGAGTGGGAAGGATGCCAAAGGGAAAAGGAGCAAGCAAGCAGCAACAGGGAGGACACTCCCCTGCAGCACCTACCACACCAGAGACTGCAGCAACAGCAGCCTCTCCTGAAACCCCCGGGGACCTGACAGACTCACAGGGATTGGCTGTGGCGAAGGAAAGACTTACCTCAAAGGTTAGGTATGCGATTGAGGACATCCATGGGGAGATTCGTGCCCAGGTCCAACCCATCGCATCCATGCTGCAGAAGCATGAGCAGGAGATTCAGGGCCTCGGGGAGAGGCTGGAGGAGGTGGAGGGTCAAACCAAGGCCTCGTAGGCAGCGATGGAGTCCTCATCTGGTTGGATCCAGATGCTGGAGACAGAGGTACGGGCCCTGAGAGACCATGTTGACGACCTCCGAAAACTGGGACAAGATCTGCAGGCACTGTTGCACCAGGGGTCAACAATCATGTTTTTCTAAGATTTCTTGGCAGTTCTAATTCAAAAGAGGAAGCCCTTCGATGAAGTTAAAAAGAGGCTGAGGAATCTGGGTATCCAGTACTCCATGAGACACCCCTCAGTGCTCTGCTTCAGCCACAAGGACTCAGTTTATACACTTGTCTCAGTGGATAAAGCTAAGAACTTTGCAGACACTTTAAAATAGATGGACCGGTCTGAAGAATACGATTAATGTTTGTCCTCTTTTCCTTCTTTCCACGTGTTTTCCTTTCTCTCTAATAATTTTGTTTTTTTAAAAAAACCTTGGAATTTGTTTTTCTTTGTTTTAATAACTGGATTTTCTGATGGGAAATTTTGTGAATGTTCTTTGTTGTCTCCCCTTTTTTATTGTTTGTTCTCATTCTCTTTTAGTCACCAGTAGGGGTGACATGAAGCCGGGGATGGCTGGAGTGCTCATCCTGACTTTGTCCTATTACTGTTGATGTAAGGATCATCTCCTTGTTTTGTCTCTCTCGCCTAAGGCTAAGGCACAGTCCGGGCTTGAAGGAGCTGTGAAGGAGGGGATGATTAGGGTGAGTTCCCCCTATGGGCAGGGGGGAGAGTTTTCCATTCAAGGTTTTATAGTTGGTTTTCTTTGTATTTTTTGGTAGTAATAGTTGTTTGTAGTTATGATAGAGTAGTTTTTGTATACACAATTCTTCAATTCTATGAGTCTTTATTTACTTGTACTCAGCACTTTGTAAGCAGGGTTCTCCCTCCCAGGGGTTCAAGGGTCTCTGAAAGGGGATATGACCGACTATGTTATTAAATGGTGCACCTGGAACATCAAGGGAAGTCATTCGCCTGTTAAAAGGAAACAAGTTTCTTTTAGCCCTAAGAGGGAAAAGGTTGACATCACTTTGTTGCAGGAAACCCATCTTGATGATGGGGAACACCTGAAGCTACAACAGGGGACTTATGACCTGGGTTGAAACTTTATTGCTGGAACAGCACAGCAGGTCAGGCAGCATCCAGGGAACAGGAGATTCGACGTTTCGGGCACAGGCCCTTCTTCAGTAATGACCTGGTACTCTTTTCACCTTTTACTACTAAAGTAGGGGAGTGGCAGTACTTATCCAGAAAAAGCTTCCATTCACATTATTAGAGCAGGTGAAAAGTGAGCAAGGTTGATTTGTGATACTTAAAGCCCTGATACATGGGAGGAATATGGCATTTAAAATGTCTACTGTCCCTTAGCGCATTCCCTCAAATTTTTGATGAGGGCCTTTGGAACATGGCCCAGTATTATAGGGAGGGTTTAATTGTCTTTTGGGGATCTGACAGTGGACAGGATGCCTAGTGGGTCCCTGTCTATTTCTTTGCAGGCCAAGCAGGAGACTGTTTTATGTGAGGAGTTGGGGCTGGTGGATATTTGGAGTTGTCTTCACCCTACCAGCAGGAACTTCACCTTTTTTTCAAACCTGCATAAATGTCACATGAGGATTGACCTCTTTCTGACTCCCTCGGCCTTTTTGGATTTGATTACAGGTTGTAAAATTGGGAATATAGCCATCTCTGATCCCATGATGGTAAATTTGGAGGTTAAGGCCAGGAGTGAAGGGCTAAGTTTACGGCTCTGGTGTCTGGCCCTTTTCCTCCTTAAGGATTCCAAATTTGTGGAATATTTTTTGAAGGAGTTTCAGGAATTGTTGACTGTCAACTCAGGCACAGCTAGTAGTCCATCTATGCTATGGGAGACCACTAAGGCCTTTGCTAGGGGATTAGCTCTTTCCTATTTGGCTAGCTGGAAATGACAGAAGGAGGAACAGCAGTGCCTACAAGAGACGCGGTTGAAAGCCACCGAGGCAGCACATTATGCAAGGTCTTCAGTGACTAAACTACAGCAGATCATGGCCCTCTGGGCTGCCTTGAATTCAATGCTGACATAAAACACAAAGAACGAACTTGCTTTTGCTAGACAAAGGCTGTTTGAGTGTGGGAATAGGCCAGGGAAATATTTAGCATACCTGACTAGGAAAAAGCGTGCTCCCCAATCTATTACTGCAATCAGAGACAGGGTCCTTACATACAATGCCAAAAGGATTAATGAGGCTTTTCAGAGTTTTTACTCTGAATTGTATCGGTCTGAAGGTTGCAAGGATGGTGGGTCAAGATGGAGCCCGATTTTAAGAACCTGGACCTCCCAGGGGTAACCTTGGAACAGACCTCTCTCCTTAATGCCCCCTTAACAGTTCAGGAAATACAGGAGGCAGCTGGGCAACTTCAGAGTGGGAAAGCACCTGGCCCTGATGGTCTCCCGGGTTCTGTCAGGGCCGATGTTGGAGATGTACAATCACTCCTATATGCATGAATGCCTACCACCATCTGTGAGAGAAGCTAATATTTCCTTAATTCTTAAGAAGGGGAAGGTTCCTAAGGATTGTACCTCATATAGGCCGATCTCTCTCTATTAAATTGAGATTTCAAGATTCTGTCGAAGATCTTGGTGCTGAGATTGGAAAAGGTGTTGCACCATATTGTTAAAGAGGACCAGACAGGCTTTATAAGGGGCCATAGGTCCTCCAATAATATTAGAAGGTTGCTGAATATGGTCCAAGTTTGTCAGCAATGATCGATTTAGGGGTTGGTGAGTTCCTTAGATCTCCTTAGATGCAGAGAAAGTATTTGACTGTGTGGAATGGCCGTATCTCTTTTATGTCTTAGAGCGGTTTGGGATGGGTAGAGTCTTTGCTAGATGGGTGGAGGTTTTATATCACCACCCATTGGCCACGGCCATCACCAATGGGGTGAAGTCTGGGAATTTTATGATTGGTAGGGTCGTCGGCAAGGCTGCCCCCTCTCACCATTGTTGTTTACGTTGGTGATAGAGTCACTGGTAGAGGCCATTCGTCAGAACATCAACATAACAACTCCGGAAGTGGGATCGAAGGCACACAAGATTACATTGTATGCGGATAATGTTTTTATCGAATCCGATGACCTCCGTACCCTATCTGATTTGGGGCTGTTTCAGGATATAAGATCAATTTTGCAAAATCGGACGCTACGCTCTTGGGGAACCTCAAGGATGTGCCAGAGGTTGAAGGTGGCCCTAGGTTCCCTTTGAAGTGGTCAAGGGAAGGGTTCCGATATCTAGGCATTTTTATTACCCCCGTGTTTGATCTGTTATTTTGGACTAACTTTGTTCACCTGCTCGACAATATTAGGCGGGATCTCCAGAGATGGCCAGCTCTTCCAATCGCATGGTTGGGCTGAAAATCTCTCGTAAAATGAATGTTCTTCCTCATTTGCTTTATCCCATGCGTATGCTCCCTATAATGTTTCCCAAGTCAATGCTGCGGAGATGCGTGGGTTGGTTTGGTTCCTTTGTCTAGCATCATGGTTTGGCCTCATCAAACTTGCAGTTGCCTCAAGGAGGGGGAGGAGTTGATTTCCCAGACATCAGAAAACATCAAATTGAGTTCCCTGCTGTCCTTTGTCTGCGATTGGGTGGGTAACAATCTGAACTCGATATGGCTGGATATCGAGGCCTCCCAGGCAAAGTGCCTTCTTATTAACCTATTGTTCACGGGTCAGATGAGGACAGTCATGGACCACTGCTGGAAGTCCATTGTCATTAGTATGGTCAAGGCATGGAAGGTAATGAGTCAGAGTGACGGTTGCTTATCCAAGACTTCACCACTCACCCCCGTAGTTGGTATGCTGGGGTTCCAACCAAGGATGATGGACCCAGGGTTCAAACTTTGGACAGTGAGAGGAGTTTGTTTGAGGGGGAGGTTATGATGTTTTTTGAGCAACCGAGCCGCAAATACGGGTTACCCAGCAGAGATCTTTTCCATTTTTTTCAGGCTAGAGATTTCATCCAGAAGAAGACTGCGCTTCTCACTAAGTCCTATAAGCCCGATACAGAGAGGTTGTTGCTATGTTCCACAAGCACCCTTTCGGTTAGTGCCCTTGGGTGACAGGACCTGGCAGGATATTAACCGGTTATGTGACGTCTGAGAGCAAGAGCTAGGAGTGGAGATCTGTTCTGAAACATGGGAGAACATATGGGAGAATGCTCGAAAGATTTCAATCTGCAATAGGACATGCGCTACGCAGTTAAAAGTTCTGCACAGGGTTCATCTGGCACCAGACTGTCTGCTGAAGTTTAAAAAGGGGCATCTTCAGTGTGTCCCAAATGTAAAATAAGTGTAGGTACTGTTACCCATTGCTTCTGGACATGCCACAGGCTCCGTGTTTATTGGAGCGCTGTGGCGGGAGAGATAGGGAGGGTATTGTGGACTAAAGTCAAAGTAGACCTGATATCTCTCCTCTTAGGTCCACCAAATTTACCATCTTTAGATGGGCATGAGAAGAAACTATTTAATATCCTTACTTACTATGCACGGAAGAATATTCTGATGAACTGGGTGTCTGAGAACCTGCTGAGATTACTGGGATGGCGGAAGTTAATTTTGGAGCACATTCCCTTGGATTTTTTTACAAACATGGTGCACCACACAACAGACCATTTTTATAAGACATGGCAGCCCTATTTGACTTATTTGGATATAGATTTGTCGGTTATCTTAACTGGGATGTTTGTTTAACCAGGATGGTTAGGTTTGTCGAGACGTGGCCCTGGAGGGGGTCTCCTGAGTTAATACAGGTATATATACAATGTTCCCATGTTTTGTTTTGTTTGGGAGCTTTGCGCCAAGCTTAGCTGTTTTGTATTTTGTATTTTGTGGTTATTTTGTGTTTTCTTTTGTTTTTTTTTTTATCTATTAGTCATTTTCTTATTTATTGGTGTTGTTTTGCACAGTGTTTGGATTTGTTTTGTTTTGTAGGGTAGGTTAGTAGTTAGTAGACAGAAGTAGTATTGTAATTTGTGTTTTTCTTTTTTTCTGTCTTTATTATACTGGTATTTGATCGGTTATATTTTTCAATAACTTTATATATTTGTAAAGTCAAATTTTTCTTTTTGCTAATAACTATTTACAAAAAAAAGAAGATATACAGTGTGTTAGCTTTTACTAGTAGAGGGATCGAGTGTTGGAACCATGAGGTCATGTTGCAGCTGTACAAAACTCTGGTGCGGCCGCACTTGGAGTATAGCGTGCAGTTCTGGTCACCGCATTATAGGACGGATGTGGAAGCTTTGGAAAGAGTTCAGAGGAGATTTACTGGGATGTTGCCAGGCATGGAGGGTAGGTCTTACGAGGAAAGATTGAGGGACAAGAGGCTGTTTTCATTCAAGAAAAGAAGGTTGAGAGGCAACTTAATTGAGACATTAAGATAATCAGAGGGTTAGATCAGGTGGACAGTGAGAGCCTTTTTCCTAGGATGATAATGGCTAGCACAAGAGGACATAGCTTTAAATTAAGGGGTGATAGTTATAGGACAGATGTCAGAGGTAGTTTCTTTACTCAGAGAGTAATAGGGATGTGGAACACATTGCCTGCAATAGTAGTAGATTCGCCAACTTTAAGGGCATTTAAATGGTCATTGGATAGACATATGGACGAGAATGGAATAGTTTAGGTTCGATTTGTTTCAGATGGGTTTCACTGAGCGATGCAACGTCGAGGGCTGAAGGACTTGTACTTGCACTGTAATGTTCTATGTCCTATGTTCTATGCACATCCTGAGCCTCCTCCACCACTAAATTCTAACCACCCGATGCCTGGAGGAAGAAAACCTCATCTTCCACCTTGAGACCCTCCAACCACATGGGCTCAAAATGAATTTCACCAGTTTCCTCATCCCCCCTCCCTCCACCTTATCCCAGATCCAACCTTCCAACTTGGCAATGCCCTCTTGAACTGTTCTACCTGTCCATCTTCCTTCCCACCTATCTGTCCACCCTCCTCTCCAACCTATCACCTCTGCCCCCCATCTTCATCTACCTATTGCATTCCCACCTACCTTTCCCCCAGTCCCACCCTCGCATTTATCTCTCAGCCCCCTTGGGCCCCCCACATTCCTGATGAACAGCTTATGCTCGAAACATTGACTCTGCTGCTCCTCAGATGCTGCCTGATCGGTTGTGCTCATTTTCAAATATCACCCTCATTATCAATTTATCTTGGTTTTATTCCATAATATGTGTGTGGCTTTACCTTGTCAGAATTACTCTGGCAAATTCATAACTATCTTATAATCAGAACACTTTAATGTAAGAGCATTCTGTGCAATTTACCAGAATAACTCAGTACTTCTGCATTATTTAACAGATTACTGATAGTCATTGCTGAACTTACCTCTTTGAAGAATGTTTGTTTTAAATACTTGCTAGATTATTAGAGAATGTGTTCAAAATGATTTGAAATCTTCTTCTATTTCAGATATTTTTCCATTTCGCTCACTTCACCAGACTAATACGAACAGTTTTTTTTTTTATTTTCCCTGAACTATCGCCTGTTTTTTTTTATAGCCAACCTCCTGTTTATATATTTTTTTCTTTTTTTCTCCCCCCCACCCTACCACCTAAGTGCGGTAGTGCTTATTATATTTTTCTTTGTTTTTTTTTCTTTTTTTTTCCCAGCACCCATGGTGTGTGTGTGCGCAGGTGTGAGACACAGTGAAAGACACAAAGTGCACCAATCTTTATTCAATTTCCACCACCAGGAAGATAGGAAAACACCCGGGTGGCCAGTGACAAACACTGCCCTTCACATCAAAGGGCAGTGCTGTGTGATCAAAACAGTGAAGGGGAGGGGAGGGACTAAATCAAAATAGAGTTGGAGGGAGAAATGATGCACTCCACTCCCTGCGGTGCCCACCTCTCCCACGAACACAGTTTACTCATGTCACAGCCACTGAAGCCAATCAATTACTCATTGTGTTTAAAGAAATCCAATTAAGAATATTCATTTAAAACTCAAACCCCTGTGAAGAAGAAATATTGAAACCAGAGTATTGGGATCAACAATATCCCTGAAACTACTCCACACAGAAACCCTGAGAAATCAGTCTTATGGAGTGTAGGACTAACTCCTGGGGAAGCCCCTATAAACCTTCTACCAGTTTGAAAAGTAACTGTTCACCACCAATCTCTGTCCCATTCATGTAGGCAATGTTTCATTCCTGCTGTCATTCTCTCTGTTATTCTAATTTGTTGGCAAACTTGATATGTGACACTTTATCAGATGCACTTTAGAAACTCATGTAGTCCAGACAGCATGGCAGTTCAGAGGTTAGCACTGCTGCAGCACAGTGCCAGGAACCTGGATTCAATTCCACCTTCTGGTGATTGCCTGTCTGGAACATAGAACATTACAGCGCAGTACAGGCCTTTGTGCCCTTGATGTTGTGCCGAGCTGTGAAAATTAATCTGAAGCCCATCTAACCTACACTATTCTATTTTTGTCCGTATGACTAACCAATGACTATTTAAATGCCCTTAAAGTTGGCAAGTCTACTACAGTTTTAGGCAGTGCATTCCACGGCCCTCCTACCGTCGGAGTAAAGAAACTATCCCTGACATCTATTCTATATCTATCACCCCTCAGTTTAAAGTTATGTCCCCTTGTGCTAGCCATCACCATCTGAGGAAAATGGCTCTCACTTCCACCCTATCTAACCCTCTGACTATCTTATATGTCTCAATTGAGTCACCTCTAAACCGTCATCTCTCTAATGAAAACAGCCTCAAGTCCCTCAACCTTTCCTCATAAGATCTACCCTCCATACCAGGCAACATCCTAATAAATCTCCTCTGAACCCTTTCCAAAGCTTCCACATGCTTCCTATCATGCAGTGATCAGAACTGTACACAATACTCCAAGTGAGGCCACATCAGAGTTTTGTACAGCTGCAGCATGACCTCATGGTTCCGAAACAGAATCCTTCTACCAATAAAAGCTAACACACTGTATGCCTACTTAACAACCCTATCAACCTGGGTGGCAACTTTCAGGGATCTATGGACATGGACACCAAGGTCGCTCTGTTCATCTACACTTCCACGAATCTTACCATTAGCCCAGTACTCTGTATTCCTGTTACTCCTTCCAAAGTGAATCATCTCACACTTTTTGGTACTAAACTCCATTTGCCACCTCTCAGTCCAGCTCTGCAGCTTATCTATGTCTCTTTGTAACCTACAACATCATTTGTCACTATCCACAACTTCACCGACCTTAGTGTCATCCGCAAATTTACTAACCCATCCTTCTACACCCTCATCCAGGTCGTTTATAAAAATGACAAACAGCAGTGGCCCCAAAACAGATCCTTGCGGTACACCACTAGTAACTGAACTCCACGATGAACATTTCCTATCAATCAGCACCCTCTGTCTTCTCTCAGCTAGCCAATTTCTAATCCAAACTGCTAAATTACCCTCAATCCGATACCTCTGTATTTTGTGCAATAGCCTACATTGGGGAATCTTATCAAACGTGTTACTGAAATCCATATACACCACATCAACAACTTTACCCTCATCCACCTGTTTGGTCACCTTCTCAAAGAAACCCTTCTCAAAAGAGTTTGCACGTTCTCCCTGTGCCTGTGTGGGCTTCCTCCGGATGCTCTGGTTTCCTCCCACAGTTCAAAGATGTGCAGGTTAGAAGGGTTTGCCAGGCGAAATGCAGGGTTACAGAATTGGGTCTGGGTGGGATGTTCTTGGAGGGTCAGTGTGGACTTGATGGGCCAAATGGCTTAATTCTCATGCCAACGCCTGCAACATGTGAGCTACAATTATGTATGTTTTCCATTCCATATACCTCATTCCAATTAAGTGAAGAAACACAGACTGGAATGGTAGGCTCTGTGAGGTCACTCCCAGTGCTGGGACCTAAACAGAAGGTCAATACAAATCCTTACTGCAATGACTTTAATTTAGATTGTTTGTTATAACATCATTACTGACAGAAATGCAATTTGCAGTGTGACATTTGCCTTATGTTCAGCACTGGACTAGGGCAATGACACTCTGTTTCAGTGTTTTCAGCTTTTCTGGATCCAGATATTATTTCCGAATTCCATGGCCCTCAATGGGGATACACAGGAGAAAATGAAAATCTACTGTGTGGCTTTATGCCAACATGATAGCACACACCAGAAATTATATTAACATTGATTAGTCTACAGAAAAACACTTTTAAAACCGATCTTGATGCATTACATTAATTTAAATGCAAATCTGTATTTGGAAATCCCAGTTACATTTCAAGGGAAACAATGATGAAAATTCATTCTTTCGTTTTCTTGTCAAAACACAATCCTGTTTTCTCTTGTAGCCAGGAAAAGCATAGGATGAGTTGATGTTTAAATATGAATCAGGCGTGTTTAAAAATATCTTTCAATATTGTATCATTGAAATAATTAATTGCAATATCCTCCCAATTTCCATGTGCACAATTAAAATTAATGATGTAACTCATGTGCAAGGGCAAAATTACAAAACATTCTTATATCTATAAAATGTAACAAAGGAATGAGTGCTGAGTCAGTGAAGATGTTATTTGTTTCATTATAGAATAAATTAATCTTTATTAATGGCTTAAGTGTTGAATAAGGTTGCAGTATGCTGTGTATTGGTGCTTGAGCATGTGGGAAAGTGTGCATGTAAGAATGTGTGCATATGTGCATACGTATGTGCATGTGAGAATGTGAGTGAGTGAGCATGAGAATGTCAAGTGTTGAATTCTCCTGTATGTGCCAATGGTTATAGTACCGAGGATCAGTCACAATGTTGGAATAAATACAGTGTAGCTAGTGTGGCAGTGTGTACTCGAGTTGTAGTGTGACAGTGTATTCGTGCAGCAATGCAAACTGCGGTCATAGTATAGCAGGACACAGTGCAGGCACAGTATGACAGGACACACTGCAGGCACAGTATGACAGGACACAGTACAGGCACACTATGACAGGACACAGTACAGGCACACTATGATGGGAGTGGAAATCAAGTCCAGTGTCAGAGACATTAATTGTTGCAAAAATTACAAAACTTACAAAGTGTTGAGCTCAGAGAAACCTTGACGTTCTCATCTCATCACTATTACTGTTCTAAAAATCAATTGACTGTGTTGCTAGTGAATATTTGACCATTCACAGGAAAGGTTCAGTTACTCAGTAACATTGGTGAATTCTTGACATTTAATCAAAGAATCTCAAATCTAGTGAATTTGCTATAGCGTCAAAGTCTTCAACGTCTGTGCTAGGCAAGATCAGCATTAGCAAGATCAACATTATTTGATGCTAAAGAGTCCATTCATCAGTCTAATATCAGGCAGGAAGAAGCTGTTCCTTAACCTGCTAGTGCCTGCGTTCAAGCTTTGTTACCTTCTCAGTGTAGCACTGGAAAAGCACAGCCGGCCAGGCAGCATCTGAGGAGCAGGCGAGTCAAGCTGCCTGACCTGCTGTACTTTTCCAGCGTCACACTTTTTGACTCTGATCTCCAGCATCTGCAGTCCTCACTTTCTCCTTCTATATCTTCAGCCTGATTGTAGAGGTTGTAAGGGATTATTACTGGGGGGCAATGGGTCATTAATGATGCTAGCTGTCTTTCTGCAGCAGTAAATGGCGTCCATGGATAGAAGGTTGGTTTGCGTGATGGTCTGGGCTGTGCACACCACCTTCTGTAGTTTCTTACGGTCCTGGGCAGAGCAGTTGCTGTAGCAGGCTGTTATGCACCCGTACAGTATGCTCTCAATGGGGCATCCGTAGAAGTTATGGACATGCCAAATCTCCTGAGTGGCCTGAGGAAGAAGAGGCATTGTTGTGCTTTCTTAACCATCGCATTCATGTGGGAAGTCCAGGACAGGCTATTGGTTATCATCAGTCTGAGGAACGTGACACTTTCCACCCTCTCAACCTCAGCTTTGTTGATGTCGATGGGGCATGTTCTCCTCCTTTCTTTTTGAAGACAGTGATCAGTTCTTTAGTTTTTCCGACATTGAGAGAGAGGTTGTTCATATTGCACCACGTCACCAAGCCCTCTAACACCCTTCTATATTTTGACTCATTGTTGTTCAATATCCGTCCTACTACATTGGTGTCATCAGCAAACTTGTGAATGTCATTCATTCGGAATTTGGCAATAAGGTCATAGGTGTACAGGGAATACAGTAGAGGGCTGATGACACACCCTTGGGAGTGAGGCGGGGGGGGGGGGGGGCTCTAGTTTAGAGTGTTATTGTAGAGGAGTTGCAGTTACCTCTCCTCACTGATTGTGGTCTGTGGGTCAGGAAGCTGAGGATCCAGTTGCAGAGGGCGGAGCTGAGAGCAAGGTCTCAGAGTTTGAGATCAGTCTGGAGGGGATAAAGCTGTTGAAGGCGGAGCTGTAGTCGATAAGCAGGAGTCTGACATAGGTGTCCTTATTGTCCAGATGTTCCAGGGATGAGTACAGGGCTCGGGATATGGTCTCCGCTATGGACCTGTTACATCGTGGGCAGCACGGTGGCACAGTGGTTAGCACTGCTGCCTCACAGCGCCAGAGACCCGGGTTCAATTCCCGTCTCGGGCGACTGACTATGTGGAGTTTGCACATTCTCCCCGTGTCTGCGTGGGTTTCCTCCGGGTGCTCCGGTTTCCTCCCACAGTCTAAAGATGTGCAGGTCAGGTGAATTGGCCGTGCTAAATTGCCCGTAGTGTTAGGTAAGGGGTAAATGTAGGGGTATGGGTGGTTTGCGCTTCGGCGGGGCGGTGTGGACTTGTTGGGCCGAAGGGCCTGTTTCCACACTGTAAAGTAATCTAATCTAATCTAATCAGTAGGCAAATTGTAAGGGAGCAAGGCAGGCTGGCAGACTGAAGCTGATGTGGGCCATGACCAGCCTCTCGAAGCACTTCAAGATAATGGAGGTCAGAGCCACTGGGCAGTAGTCATCAAGGCGCGATGCATGTGCTTTCTTAGGTATTGGGATGGTCTTCTCAAAGCAGGTGGGGACTTTGGCCTGTAGGAAGGAGAGATTGAAGGTGTTGGTGAATTCCTCCACTAGTTGATCCACACAGGACACTGTCCAGACCCATCACTTTCAACAGGTTGACTCCCAAGAAGACCAATCTGATGTCTGCAGCCCCAGTGAAGAGATACTGTTAATGCAAAATAAAGAAATGGTTTAAGTGGTGATGTCACTTTAAGAGTGAACATGCCGTTGAGCCAGTAACCAAGATGGAGAATAGAGTGTGAAGGACAATTGCTGTTTTTTTTTCTTTTTAGTTTCCCTACAGTATGGAAACAGGCCCTTCAGCCCAACAGGTCCACACTGACCCTCCAAAGAGTAACCCACCCAAACCCATTCCCATGCCCTACATTTCCCCCTAACTAATGCACTTAACACTATGGGCAATTTAGCATGGCCAATTCACCTGATCAGCATGTATTTGGACTGTGGGAGGAAACTGGAGCACCCAGAGGAAACCCACACAGGCACGGTGAGAATGTGCAAACTCCACACAGACAGTTGCCCACGGCAGGAATTGAAGCCGGATCCCTGGAGCTGTGAGCCGGCGGTGCTAACCACTGAGCCACCTTGCCACCCCTGCAGCATATAGTTGTTGAGTTTCTGAATCAAACCCATATGATGATCAATCCTGTAATGGATCTTCAAATAAACATTCAGTTTATTCATTCAGTTAGGTATCCTGGTCTGAGATTCATCAATTTGTGTGAATAAACACAGAACAGTTCACATCTGGAAGCACTCGTGACACCCATTACTCTGTGAATCACTTGTGCTATTCACAGCTGCACAGGTAGAGCAGCTCACTGGAGGTGTGAACCTTCTGTTCGAATAAACAGTGTTTACGATTCTTTTTGATCAACATTTACTGATATTACTCAACTGAAAAAGATTAGTAAACTTATTTTCTTCTGTTCTTGTTCATATTTAATAATATAAAGTGACAATCTTGGCTTAGGTTAAAAGCCCAGTTAAGTGTTAATTTTCTACTGAGAATCCATTTATAAAGCAAAAGTAACAACTAACTTCACCTGACATTTCCAAAGTTATTTTCTCAGATATTGGATTAGGCCGCATTAAAAGAAAACACAAAATAAGGAATATTAATGAATTAACATGCAAATCATGGCCTCGTTTAATAAGTGTAATGATTTCAGACTATATATTAAATAGATATTTGAATTAATTGACATTCAATGTGAATTACCTTCAAGTTTCAGCCTGTACCAATACAGATAATCTTTCATCTGGAGTCTGCTGGTTGACTGTCTCGTCGATCCTTTCTTTGTTCTATGTTTCAAACTACTTTTCTGACATCGACCACCAGAATTAGCAGTAATTTTCTCAAACTATACATCAGGAAGGCTGAAGGTATTAGTTTTTGGGTTCAATCTGAAATGCATTCTAGTTAATACTGAACCTTTGACTCTCACTGGCAACTGACTGAATCTAACCACATTGCTGGTCACGTTATAGTTACCTTGGGGAGAGACCGGACGCCTTCTCGCAGAGCGCTTTAGAGAACATCTCCGGGACACCTGCACCAATCAACCTCACTTCCCATGGCCCAACATTTCAACTCCCCTCCCACTCTGCCAAGGACATGGAGGCCCTGGACTTCCTCCACCACCGCTCCCTCACCACCCGAAGCCTGGAGGAAGAACGCCTCATCTTCCGCCTCGGAACACTTCAACCCCAGGGCATCAACGTGGTCTTCACCAGTTTCCTCATTTCCCCTCTCGACACCTTACCCCAGTTCCAACCTTTCAGTTCAGCACAGCCCTCATGGCCTGTCCCACCTGTCAATATTCCTTCTCACCCTATCCACTCCACCCTCCTCCCTGACCTATCATCTTCATCCCCAACCCCATCCATCTATTGTAGTCTTTACTACCTTTTCCCCAACATCACCCCGTCTCCCATTTATCTCTCCACGCTGGAGGATTCCTGTCTCATTCGTGATGAAGGGTTTTTCACCGAGACGTTGTTATTCCTGCTCCTCGGAAGCTACCTGACCTGCTGTGCTTTTCTAGCACTACTCTGAT
>NC_057738.1:47178042-47200693 GCF_004010195.1 Chiloscyllium plagiosum
GATCAAATTAACCAATGCCTGAGAGGATCCAGACACGAGGATGTGGTGGGAGTGCTGGGTGAAGCGTAAAAGCTACCGCGGAACATCAACCAGCTCGGCCAGCCTGACCTGCAGCAGAAAGGGGCTGATACGTAACCAGAGCACCAACCCTCATCAGAAAATTCCTCCGTCATGCTCTCTGGGGATTTTTATGATGGTGATCCTGGCTTCGAAATCAGGGATCACATGAACAACCAACTGCTCAAACTGTGATGGCTCTGGACAAAGACTCCAGTCTCCAAGGACATACCTTGGTGGTTTCCTATTTGCTGATGTCTGATCACTAGCTGCTGGTTCTGAGCTGAACATTCCTTGTGGCCTGGACTTGTTCTCCAGTGCATTCACCCCATGCTCAGCTCAAGGAAAGCTCCACCTCAAGACCCGAACCTGTCAGCAGTGGGTTAGATCACGTACCTCAGCACCACACTGTCAAGGTGGATGTATTAATGATAAGACAAATAAAAAAGTCACCAAACAAGTACAGCCTTTGAATGTCGGTCTGGGATTGAGGAGAAGTCATGCTACCATGTAAACTTGATGTGAAGGAGCCAATGTGGGACTGAGGTGAACAAAGTTAAAAATCACACAACACCAGGTTATAGTCCAACAGACTTATATGGAAGCACTCCCTTTCAGAGTGTTGCTTCTTCATCAGGTGGTTGTGAAGCAGGACCATAAGACACAAAATTTAATAGCAAAAGATTACAGTGCCATGCAACTGAAATGATATCTTGAACAAACCGATATAGCTGTTTAGTCTTTCATCATTTAAAGTGGGTTGTTTCATTAATATGTAAATCCCAGAACTGCTTTTAAGTCACATTCTCATGATAACTCAAGTTTTTTTTAAAAAAAGGTGACATCTCAGCTCAGACAATATGTTAAAACAGTCATCCCCGACAGGCAAGCCCTACGCATACACAGGTTCTGTTTAGGTGAAGAGGAACATGACAGACAGGTCAAGGATTCCCAACATAAGAACAGGCTACGATGCTCAACTCATCGATCACCAGTTCCGATGTGCCACAGCGAGAAACTGTAATGACTTCCTCAAGAGACGATACAACCGATGAGGAACCCTTCGTTGTTCAGTACTTCGGGAGCATAGAAATTACACCATGTTCTTCGCATCTTGTAACATATTATCGATGAGGATGAGCACCTCGCCAAGATCTTCCCTATGCCTCCACTTCTCACCTTCAAACAACCACCAAACCTTAAACAGACCATCGTTCGCAGCAAACTGCCCAGCCTTCAAGAACAACATCAACCACAACACCGTAAAACTCTGCCATGGCCACCATTGCAAGGCTTGCCTGAGTGTGGAGACACCACCCACCAAGTACGCGGCAGGTACTCGGGTGACTTTGCCAACGTTGTCTATCTCATACTCTGCAGGCGAGGATGCCCCATACATAGTACATTGGCGAGACCGAGCAGAAGCTACGACAATGGGCGAATGAACGCCACGCAACAATCACCAGAAAGGGGGCGTTCCCTCCCAGTTGGAGAAAACTTCAGTGGTCAGGGACATTCGGCCATGGATCTTCAAATGACCATTCTCCACGTGGACATCGGGATATGTAACAATGCAAAGTGGCCAAACAGAAACTGATACCCAAGTTCGGTATCCATGAGGATGGCCTCAACTGGGATCTTGGGTTCATGTCACACTACAGGTGACCCCACTACAGTATATACTCTCATACACACACCCACAATCACACCCGTCCTGTTCACCATTGCAGTATAGCACACCGCCAGGTACACTAACACAGTACAGTAAAACTGCCCTGTACATTAATACAGTATACCACACCCATCCTGTACAATTACACAGTATACCACACCCACTCTGTACACTATCACTGTATACCACACCCATCCTGTACAATTACACAGTATACCACACCAGCCCTGTACAGTGTATCACACTCACATTGTACAATTACACAGTATATCACATCCACCCTGTACAATTACACAGTACACCACACCTGCCCTATACAACTGCACTGTATACCACACCAGCCCTGTGCAATTACACAGTATACCACGCCTGCCCTATACAACTGCACTGTATACCACACCCACCCTGTACAATTACACAGTACACCATGCTTGCCCTATACAATGGCACTGTATACCACACCAGCCCTGTACAGTATACCACACTAGCCCTGTACAATTACACAGTATACCACACCAGCCCTGTACAGTATACCACACCCACCCTGTACAATTACACAGTACACCACGCCTGCCCTATACAACTGCACTGTATACCACACCAGCCCTGTACAGTATACCACACCCACCCTGTACAATTACACAGTATACCACACCAGCCCTGTACACTATCACAGTATACCACACCCACATTGTACAATTACACAGTTTATCACACCCACCCTGTACAATTACAGATTACACCACGCCTGCCCTATACAACTGCACTGTATACCACATCAGCCCTGTACAGTATACCACACCCACCCTGTACAATTACACATTACACCACGCCTGCCCTATACAACTGCACTGTATACCACAGAGCATTACTGGAGTAAACATTGGTCTCCATCCCTTTGTAGTTGAGGAAAAACTGCTTCATTTTATCATTTGATGGTGCATTCCCCAGTAATCTGGTTGAAGAATGTATCTTATAATCTGTTGATCGTTTGTTTGGGAGATTTGCGGTATGGTTAATACTCTGACAACAATAAAGAATGCTCTCTATCATCAGCCAATAGCGTCATGTCTAACATTAAACCTTTCAGTCCTGCAGTGTCAGTCCTTGAAAATTTTGCTTTTCTTTGAGTAGCTTCACAGAGCGGCAGAATATCAGACTTGTGTCCACACAAGGTTAGACAGCATCACCCAGAGGTGGCCCGTGTCAACTTGTACAAGAGCGCACTGAGAGTTAACAGTTTCGCTGCTCCTTGGATGCTGCCTGAACTGCTGAGCTCTTCCAGCACCACTAATCCAGAATCCATTCATTTCTCTAGTGTCTATCACCAAGAGGTTGTGTCATTCACATGAGTCATTCTTTCATCTGCCCTCAAAGGCAGAACAAGAAAACACTCAGAGGTGAAGATCAAAAGGTTGTGTAGCTACTTTAGGAGTGAATTGAACAGTTTGATCATATTTCATTATTTCAGCTTTGTGTAATGACAATGAAAAAGCAGAACACTCCATACCTCATCTCCAACCCAACATCTGTCAGGATTCTCACTTAGCTTAAACAAAAAGTGTCAAACTATTATCTAATATTTTTAAACACTAAACATTCCTCAAGACATTTTCTTCAGCAAAACTATCTTGTCCTAAAAATCCTGATCAGCTTTTGCATTGTTATGATTAGAGTGGTGCTGGAAAAGAACAGCAGGTCAGGCAGCATCTGAGGAGCAGGAATAACAACGTTTCGGGCAAAAACCCTTCATTAGGAATGAGGCCTCATTCGGGCTTTTGCCCAAAACGTCATTTTTCCTGCTCCTCAGATGCCGCCTTACCTGCTGTGCTTTTCCAGCACCACTCTAACCTAGACTCTGATCTCCAGCATCTGCAGTCCTCACTTTTGCCTTTTGCTTTGTTATGCCTTGCCACAACTGTTCAACAAACCTTGAAGGGAAATATCTGGATATTATCACCATACTATATCAGAAGTCATACATAGTCCAACAGGTTTATTTGAAATCACAAGCTTTCAGATTACTGTTCCACGGCGGGTCGGTGTGGACTTGTTGGGCCGAAGGGCCTGTTTCCACACTGTAAATAATCTAATCTAATCTAATCATGATCACTATAATACAGCTGTGTACTGACAGGATAAAACTCTCAATCGACAGTGGGGTGCTGGAAAAGCACAGCAGGTCAGGCAGCAGCCGAGGAACAGGAGAATCGACGTTTCGGGCAAAAGCCCTTCATCAGGAATCATTCCTGATGAAGCGCTTTTGCCGGAAACATCAATTCTCCTGCTCCGAATGCTGCCTGACCTGCTGTGCTTTTCCAGCATCACACTCTCGACTCTAATCTCCAGCATCTACAGTGCTCACTTTCTCCCAGGATAAAACCCTCCTTCATGCTCTGTCCATTTGCAGCACGACACAATGAGGGAAACAGGCTATAATTCACATCTGAGTTATTAGTTTATGTCCAGAGTTGTTTGTGATTGTAATGCATTTATGTCAATATCAGGAGCTATAATAAAAGCTTATTGAATATTTCAGCAATAGCTTGTGGTTCACTAATTCATATAATATGTGAGCTAACATAAAAACTACTCCTTTGGGTACAAATACTTTTTTGAAGTAAAATCCTATTGGCGAATTGAAAGTGGATCATATATACAAAACATAACAGGGTTAGCTGCTGTGACCATTTATAAAGACGCAACTCTCAGATCCAGAATATCACATCATGATGACAAGCAGCAGTAACTTTATAAAAGAGGCATCACTGAAGATTATACAACCCTGGATTTTGAATGTTACCAGCACAATTTCTGAATATTAATATCCAGACTAACAGCAAGCAGACAGAAATAGCATCTTTGTACGTTAAAAGTTTATGTCCTGGAAGATCCCAACCTCTTTTACAAAATAAAGCAAAAAGTATCAGCCTGCTCCCTCATATTAAAAGCTAAGATTCACCAGTTGAAAGACTTCTTACAGACTTATCAGGTTTTTGTTTTTAAAAAGGCTCTTTACAGTTTAATGCTAAAATCAGGAGATAGAAGACACCTTCAATTTGAACACAAAGGCTCTTTATGTGTAAAATGGCACTTTAAGCTTTAAAAGCTTATTTTCTAGTATAAAGAAGTTTATCTGTGTGCTGAGGGCGGCTGGTTATACTATTTTGTTTCCCCAAATCAATGTCAAAATGTCAATTATACCATCACTCTGATTTTGGTGCAAACTCTTGTTAGCAGCTGAAACCTGCTACTACATTCCTTCATTTCTTAATAGATAGCATCAAAATTCCTTAAAGTTTTCTGCCATGAAAAGTAAATTAAAACAGGGGCAGGAGTGAAAATTAAAAGGATCAAACAGCGAGACAAGTAAAGCAAAGAAAAACAAGACTTGCATCATATAAAAGCAACAGAACCTCAACAAAAGGCAAACATTGAATTATGGATTGGGCAGCATGTTATGTATTCAATTAATTAGCTATTTAACCAACATGAACAGCTTTATTTCATAGATCAGCAAGAAACAACTTTGAAAAGATATCTCTAAAAATCTTAATGCATCAGCAAAGACAGGCTAATTACTTGGAAAGTACCAAACATGTGGAGAGCGTGAGGACCAGCTCATGTAAAAGTAGGAACCAGTTTCCAGATTAACTGACTGTAACTTATAGCAAATAAACAAAAACACCAGGAGTCTATTGATAGCTCTGTTGCCAGATGCTGCAGGAAAGCGTATGAGTGGGAGTTCTCCAAAAAGAATTCACAAAGAGGCTAATTGAGTCGGCAATTATCTTTTCACTCAATAATGTCTCATTGATGATCTTCCACGGAAGAAGAAAAACAGCCATACAATTGACAGCTTTCTAGAAGGTGAACACCAGCATAAATCTATAGTGGCAGCCAACATCAGTTAAATGCTATAGATACAAGCAACTCTAATGCACTAATGGGCAGACAAATGCAGAGAATCACCTCAAATTTGTCACAGATGTGGTTTGTTCCATTTATCAGAAGTTGTCCAGTCTTCACCTTTACAATATATGTGGCACCAAAGAACATTAGATAATATGTGCAGAAAATACGGTCCCAAAGTCAAGTCAATATACCCAGATCTCAGTATAGTAACCATTCACCAGATTCAAGCCAGAAGCACTGCGTTGAATATAGAAGAGATGTAGGGCTTGTTTCTTCAAAGATAGAGGTGAAACAGGCACACTATTAATGAGTGAGTAGTGAGCCAGCAAATCTATGCACCAGATACACAGTGAGAGTCAGAAACCCAGTCAGAAATACTGAGACCACAAAGGCTTCTGAAAGATACTACCAGCTACGGTTGTATGAAGTAATTACTGTCCATAGCATTACATTGTGAAGAAACAGAAACCACTGTGACCAATAGACCACATGCCAAGCATTGCATGACAAGAGGAAGAAAGCAAACTCTCCACATGGTTATGTGATGATTAAATTAGATTAGATTACTTACAGTGTGAAAACAGGCCCTTCGGCCCAACAAGTCCACACCGACCCGCCAAAGCGTAACCCACCCATTCGCGTACAATTACCCCTTTACCTAACACTACGGGCAATTTAGCATGGCCAATTCACCTGACGTGCACATCTTTGGACTGTGGGAGGAAACCGGAGCACCCGGAGGAAACCCACGCAGACACGGGGAGAATGTGCAAACTCCATACAGTCAGTCGCCTGAGTCGGGAATTGAACCCGGGTCTCTGGCGCTGTGAGGCAGCAGTGCTAACCACTGTGCCACCGTGCCACCCACAATGATGCTGAGTGACAGCAAGAAGGAGCAAGACAACAAACTTGGCAAAGAGCAACACCCAGCTGGTCAGGTGGGTATACAATTAACTGATCAGGACGATTTGTCAAACCTCCAAAATGTGATATCGAAGTTTGAATTTTTAATCTCATTAACTCTATTTAAATCATTATTGACTGACAACACCTTTCTATGTACAATTATGTAAATTAACTTGGGAGGGGATTTTTTTCTCTTTTGATGTTGTGTCATAATTTACAGCTCGTATGAAATATACCTTTAAAAAACATACTCATAATATCACCATATCACATCATATGGTCCAATGATATAAACTCTCAGGCTTTATCTTGTGCAATTCTCTTGCAGCATGATATGGTGAATGACGTGTGTTACAGTTTACATCCAATTTGCTGTCAATATCAATCACTGTAATAACAGGTTATTGAATGTTTCTATCCTAACGCAATAAGGACAGAACCCCCCCCTGGTCCTCACCTTCCACCCCACTAACTTCCGTATACATCGTATTATCCTCCACCATTTTCGCCACCTCCAAATGTACACGACCACCAGGGATATATTTCCCTCCCCATCCCTAACCACTTTCCGTAAAGACCATTCTCACCGCAACTACCTGGTCAAGTCCACGCCATCCAACAGCCCACCCTCCCGTCCTGGCACCTTCCCCTGCCACCGCAAGAATTGCAAAACCTGCGCCCACACCTCCTCCCAAGGCCACAAAGGAGCCTTCCACATGCATCAAAGTTTTACTACACTTCCACACGTATCATTTACTGTATCTGTTGCTCCTGATGCGGTCTCCTCTACATCGGGGAGACAGAAGTCTACTCACAGAGTGCTTCAGAGAACATCACTGGGATGTCTGCCAGTCTGCAGAGGACATGCAGGTCCTAGGCCTCCTCCATCGTCACTCCTTAACACCCAATACCTGGAGGATGAATGCCTCATCTTCTACCTCGGGACCCTCCAACCCTAAGACACCAATGTGGACTTCTTCAGTTTCCTCATTTCCCCTACCCCCACCTTACCCCAGTTCCAACATTCCAGCTGTAATGACCTATCCCACTTGTCCACCTTTCTTCCCACCTATCCACTCCAACCTCCCCTCTGATTTATCACCTTTACCCCCACTTCCATTCACGTATCACACTCTCAGCTACCTTCCCCCTAGCCCCTCTCCGCTCCCATTTATCTCTCCACCCCCAGACCTCATTCCTCTTGAAGGGCTTTTGCCCGAAATGTTGATTTTCCTGCTCCTCGGGTGGTGCCTGACCCGGTGTGCTTTTCCAGCACCAACTCTCGACTCTAATCTCCAGCATCTGCAATCCTCACTTTCACCTCAGTATTATCTAACCCTCATGTCTAATTCTTATGACAGGAGAGGTAACATGAACATTACCTCATCAGGTATGAATACCTTGAAGATAAAATCAAAACTGCAATTTCTAAATTTGTGACTGGCAATAAATTGTGGAGTCTAGACAATGCCAAGGAGGATGACAATTCATTACAGGAAGACATGAATAAACTCTCAGAATGATCAAGTACTCGGCAAAGGAGTTTAAACACATAAATGTGAGATGGTATATTTTGATACAAAGAACAAGGAATTTAGTTATTACCTAGCAGCTGTGAATCTAGAAGGGAAGAGAATCCAAGGAATTGCTGAGGGAAAATACATCAATAAAACTACTCTATGAGCGAGCAAGGTCATTTAGAAAAAGCAAACTATGCACTTTTTTATTTTGAGATAGATAAGAATGAAAAGTAGGAATGGTTAAGGTTAGGAAAGGTCTGATAAAAAGTAAAGGTGTGATATATCTGTGAAGCACCTTGACTTAAATACATTCCTTCTGTTTGTCATATCATATAAAGGGGATTGAAACAACAGAGAGGGTATTTGGGGATTTAAAATTATGGTACCAGAAATGTGGGAGTTAAAGAAAGGGAAAGGAATTACTAGCTGGGTGTCTGCTCTCATGGAAAAAGAAGATTCTGGAAAGTGTAAAAATAGGTAAGTCCCCTGAGCCTGATGAGATTTATCCGAGGATTCTGTGGGAATCCAGGGAGGAGATTGCTGAGCCTTTGGCTTTGATATTTATGTCACCATTGTCTACAGGAATAGTGCTAGAAGACTGGAGGAGAGCAAATATTGTCCCCTTGTTCAAGAAGTGGAGTAGAGACAACCCTGGTAATTATAGACCAGTGAGCCTTACTTCAGTTGTAGGTAAAAAGTTGGAAAGGATTATAAGAGCTAGGATTTATAATCATCTAGAAAGGAATAAGCTGATTAGGGATAGTCAACAGAGTTTTGTGAAGGGTAGGTCATGCCTCACAAACCTTATTGAGTTCTTTGAGAAGGTGACCAAACAGGTGGATGAGGGTAAAGTGGTTGATGTGGTGTAAATGGATTTCAGTAAGGTGTTTGGTAAGGTTCCCCATGGTAAGCTATTGTACAAAATACAGAGGCATAGGATTGAGGGTGATTTAATGATTTGGATCAGAAACTGGCTAGCTGAAAGAAGAAAGAGGGTGGTGGCTGATGGGAAATATTCATCCTGGAGGTCAGTTACTAGTGAGGTACTGCAAGGATCTATTTTGGGTCCACTGCTGTTTGTCATTTTTATAAATGACCTGGATGAGGGTATAGAAGGATGGGTTAGTAAATCTGGGGATCCCACTAAGGTTGGTAGAGTTGTGGATAGTGGTGAAGGATATTGTGTGTTACAGAAGGACATAGATAAGCTGTAGAGCTGGACTGCAAAATGGCAAACGGAGTTTAATTCAGAAAAATGTGAGGTGATTCACTTTGGAAGGAGCAACAGGAATAAAGAGTACTGGACTAATGGTAAGGTTCTTGGTAGCTTAGATGAGCAGAGAGAACTCAGTGTCCAGGGACATAGACCTGTGAAAGTTGCTACCCAAGTTGACAGGGCTGTTAAGAAGGCCTACAGTGTGCTAGCTTTTATTAGTAGAGGAATTGAGTTTTGGAGCCACAAGGTCGTGCTGTAGCTGTACAAAATGCTGGTGCAGCCACACTGGAGTATTGCATTCAGTTCTGGTCACTGCATTACAAGAAGGATGTGGAAGCTTTGAAAAGGGTTCAGAGGAGATTTACTCAGATGTTGCCTGGTATGGAGGGAAGGTCTTATGAAGAAAGGCTGCGAGACTTGAGGCTGTTTTCATTAGAGAGAAGGAAGATTGAGAGGTGACTTAATTGAGACATACAAGGTAATCAGAGGGTTAGATAGGTTGGACAGTGAGAGCCTTTTTCCTCAGATGGTATAGGGGACATAGCATTAAATTGAGGGGTGATAGATATAGGACAGATGCCAGAGGTAGCTTCGTTATTCAGATAGTAGTAGGGGTGTGGAATGCACTGCCTGCAACAGTTGTAAACTCGCCAACTTTAAGGTATTTAAATGGTCATTGGATAGTCCTATGGATGAGAATGGAATAGTGTAGGTTAAATGGGTTTTAGATTGGTTACACAGGTCGGTGCAACACCGAGGGCCGAAGAGTCTGTAATGTTCTATGTTCTATGTTCTAAGACTGAGGGGTGGCCTAATCAAGGGCTAATCAAGACCTAAACAAGGATTAAGAAATGATGAAAGGCTTTGAGTGAATGGATAAGAAAACAATGTTTTCTCTTGTGGGAAAGAACAGTACTAGAGGTTTTCAGCATAAGGTGATCACTGAGGAATCCAGCAGAAACTTGTTTATTGAAAGAATGGTGAACAACTCGGTGAAATAACTCAACAGAAGCCAGTGTCCTGTCACCAAGTCACCCTTTAGTTACATGTGGAGAGTCATCAAATCATAGAATCCCTGCAACGTTGAAGCAGGTCATTTGATCCACCAAGCCCACATCAACCCTCCGAAAAGCATCTCATTCAGACCCACTCCTCTACCCTATTACCCTGCATTTGTCATGGTTAATCCACCTAGCCTACACATCTCTGCACACTATGGACAATTTAGCATGCCCAATTTACCTAACCTATATACCTTTGGACTGTGGGAGGAAACCCATTGAGACACAGGGAGAATGTGCAAGCTCCACACAGAGAGTCGTTGGAGTTTGGAATCGAATCCAGATCCCTGAAGCTGTGAGGCAGCAGTGCTAACCACTGTGCTACTATGCCATCCATCCATGACACTGTATCAGCTCCCACAGAGCCAGCTCTCAGAATGAACAGGATGTCTGATACTCCTGGTTTGTGGGCGTCAAGGTGGCACAGTGGTTAACACTGCTGCCTAACAGTGCCAGAGACCCGGGTTCAACTCCCACCTCAGGCAACTGAGGTGTGAGTTTGCACATTCTCCCTGTGTCTGCCTGCGTGGGTTACCTCCTTGTGCTCCGGTTTCCTCCCACAGTCCAAAAATGTGCAGGTCAGGTGAATTGGCCATGCTAAATTGCCCGTAGTGTTAAATGAAGGGGAATGGGTCTGGGTGGGTTGCTCTTTAGAGGGTTGGTGTGGACTTGCTGGGCCGAAGGGCCTGTTTCCACACTGTAAATAACCTAAAAAGAAAATCTGTCAGTCTGGGCTCCCTGATTGCTCCAGATTAACAGACCAATCAGGGAACTCATCCTGTGAAATAAACCTGACCTCATTATAATCACAACAGTGGAACCTGCTCCCACAGAGAATGCTTGAAGGAAATAAAATAGATACACCTCAGGGAAAACTAGAAAAGCACACAAGGTGAGGGGGGGGGGCGCCAATCGATGGTTACAATAAGAGCTTTGGTGGGGAGGGGGGGGGTGCTCAGGGGAGTGATATTATACCTGGACTGTTAATCCAAAACCCCAGATAATGTTCAGGGGACCCATGTTTGAATCCGGCCACAACAGATGGCAGATTTTAAATTCAATAAATATTTGGAATTAAAAATCTAATGATGACCATGAATCCACTGCATATCATCATAAAAACAGATATTCTTTAGGGAAGGAAACTGCTGTCCTTACCCTGTCTGGCCTATATGTGACTCCAGACCCACAGTAATGTGGTTGAATCTTTACTGCCCTCTGGGCAATTAGGGATGGGCAATAAATGCTGTCCTAGCTAGCAACACCCTCATCCTGTCAATAAATAATAGAAAAAGCTTTAGGAAATGGGAGGAAGGGGGCATTTGGTTTCTTATGTCTGCTCCACCATTCAATAATGTCACGGCTGACCTGTATGCAGTCTAAACTCCATCGTCCTGCCGGCTCCCAAACTCTCTATACCCACCCCATATCCTTCAACTCCCTCAAGAATCAAAAACCTTTCTGAAATGCAGACTGGAATAAAGCCAATGTCCTGGCCTCCACTGTTCTCTGGGCAAAGAATTCCAAAAGCTCCCAGGCTTCTAACAGGAAGTTTATGCTCATCTCTGTCCTGAGTGGGAGATCCTCCCACTTCGAGCCTGCACTGGCGGTGCAGGCTCGAAGGGCTGAATGGCCTACTCCTGCACCTATTGTCTATCCTTTGTTCTTAAACTCAATCAGCACTTATTGTCCATTCCTAACCACCTCTAGAGAAGGTCATGTTAAACAGTCATCTTAAACCATTTCTCCATTTGATGTCAGGACACCCACAATTCCAGAGGGAGTCTGAGATTCCCCCGAAAAAGAAATGAATTCTCAACTTACTTCAGAGTCTTACCTCTGTTTTTTTAAAACTCAAATTAATATGGTCTCAGCATTTCCTCAGAAAACAAACTCTTTTCTCCCAGATTCAGACCTGTGAACCTTCCCTGAACCACATTCAATGTAATTAAATCCTTCCTTAAGTGAGGAAACCAAAACCACAAAAAGTGCTCCAGATGTTGTCTCACTCAATGTCCTACATAGTTGTAGCAAGAATTCCGTTTTTTTTTTATACACAGTCCATTTCCAAAAAAAGAGAGTAACATTTCAAAGCTGTCTCCTGAATATAAAGACAAAACATTAACCTTTCATTTTGGTTGAGTTGATCTGCTGGTAGGGAGTTGTGAAAGGTGAAGAAAGGTCAGATGTCTCTTGACTATCTCTGGGATGTGAAACCCCAGATGGGAAGATCACTCCCACAACTGGATCTCAGAGGAACCAGCAGTTATTCCTTTACCCAGAGACAAAATAGGGAAGGAAAGATGAGAGGTGCCTCAGAAGTGTATAAACACCAGCATGAACTGTTAGCGGTTGGTCTACATTCATTACAGCTACTGGAAAACCAACTAACCTGGGTAGCTGGTTAAACCTAAGGAGGAGTTTAAATTCTAGACTTGCCAACTCATTAAACATTTTCAAAATGCCTGGTCATTTCTTGGGACTGGCTACTACATCTTGGTAAGAGCCAGATGTCAGTAGGTTTGATTCAATTCACCAACACGTGTCAATTCCACTGTCATTAATACTCCCCATGACTCGTCCATAATCGAACCCTCTCAGCTCCAACAGAACGGCCTCCTTGTGACCAGGCACCGATGACTGAATGCCAATAGAGTCCAATGCTCTAGGAAATTTCTCTTGCAAACATGATACATTGCAGCAATTCCATCTTCAGCACTTTCCAATCCCATGATCTCTACCAGTTAGAAGAATAAGGACAGCAGATACAGGAACACCACCCCTTGTAAGTTCCCTTCCGAGTCACTCACAATCTCGACTTGGAAATGTATCATGGTTCCTTCAATGTCACTGTGTCAAAATCCTGTACTCCTTTCCAGATAGCATTGTGGGTAAACCTACAGCAGATGGACTGCAACAGTTCAAGAAGGCAGCTCACCCCCACCTTCTCAGCAGCAACTAGGAATGAGCAATAAATGCTGGGCCCAGTTGATAATGCTTATTAACTGGGACGATGGAAAAAAAATTGTGATATAGAATCGACCCTAAAATGTTGTGATCGATGATGAATTAAGAAGGATGCAAAAAACCTTCCCCCAATAAAAGTTAAATCCATTTCTTAATTCTCCCTTGTATGTATTTTTTGAATTGAGGTGGTAAAGCAGACTTGCTGTACTTATGATGAAGTCTATCAATATGTGATAAAATGGTGATGTTAACACCTATGAAGTGGAATGTATTTAATTTTTATCACATTGTGATATTAACTTCTGAGGTGCAGTATTTTTAATAATTCCTAATAAAGCAAAACAGCTAAAGTTACAAAGTTAACTGTGAGCAAATTTCAGTAACTGTTTTCAACAGAAGAAATTCAGGTGCTGTCATGCTTGGATTTGACTCAAAAATTGTCTTACAAGCAGTAATGATATTTTTTAATGAGAGTCACATTTTCTGATTTCTGTACCTGAACTCTCCTTCATCAAAGGATTGTAACAAAAGCCCACAGTTTTATTTATGGAGTCATCAAAATATTTAATTTCAGACTCACAGGGAGCATTCCCACTTTGTTTTAGAACAACAATAGAGTCAAGCATTGGTCAATAAACAGATCATAGTTTCACTTATTACAGATCTTATTACAGATCTTATTACAGATCTTATTCTTGGTATCTTCAGAAATTATTTTCTTCTATGTAATCATTACTGTATTTGTATAAAAATCAATTTATCACTTTTTAGTAAAAGAAATCAAAACTCAAAGGTTTCTGCATCGCTAAAATACCATTGTATTGCATTGCAAAGAACAGTGTGTCACACTTTATGAATTTTCATTGTGCTGAACAAATCTCCAGTTATCATTTATTGAAAAATCAAATCACACAGAAATAATAAAATTCATAAGAACAATTGCAAACACTTCCCAAAACCATACAGCCAATGAAATGGATTTTCACTCAAACACAGCTCTTACAAAAACTGAATGTAAAACATTTTGTAAAATTATGTCTTTTTCCTAAATCAGTCAAATTCATGATTGGTATTCAAAAATCAATTTATGGTGAGCTGCTCTTATTATCACAATGGGTTTTGCTTTCACGTACAAATTTAACTTTAAAGAACTTTTCTGGCATTAACAGATATTTCTTTTCTCAGGGAATTGATTGGAAAATGGATTGGAGCAAAAGATCAGTTACAATCATTGGAATGACAGGGCAAGCTGGAAATGCCAAAATGGCCTTCTTCTATTTCTTGTGTTCCTGTGTTAAACCTACCTCTGTTTAACACCCAAACTGAACCACTCACTTGGCAACCAGCGAAATTGTATGTCCACTTGGAAATAAATCTCTGCTTCTGTCCGTGTCATGAGATACTCTACAGGGGTTACCACTCTCTGTCTTTCAGCATTAGGGCCAATCCAGTATCTCTGGATTAAAAGCTTCTATTACCTCTACACCAGATCACAATGACAAACAAAAACTATGATACACTAAACTTGGGTGATGCTGCAAACCCAAAATTAATATGAACTGCAGCAGCTCAGATACTTTCACTAAGACAGCCAGAAAATATCATGAACAGGATTGAAGGGGATAAAAAGGAATTTTGTGTTTTAATTTCTTTTTTCAGTTTTTGTAAAAGGATGATAAAAGGATTAAATATTTATAGAGAGAAGAGAAGGCAGTTACAACCTGGAAGGTAAATGTATGTTTTCAGTTGATGGAATGAAGTTGCTGTGAGAGTTGATTAAGCAATATCTGGTTACAATGAAAGAGCTGTCAATCAAATCCATTGTTCCCCAGCCTTAGTCATGATCCTCAGTCATGTTCCTGCTCAATGGCTTTAATAGGAAAAAAGTCCCATCATCTAAAATACTGGACCAAATCCCTGGACTTTTCAAAACTTTTAAAATTAAAGGGACAGCTGGGCCAAGCTCTGGGAAAAATACACAAACACAGAGATGGCTGCCTAGAATTCCAATTTACAACTCCACAGAAGAAAACAAGATACCAAACTTTGCATTGTAGACTGAAACTAATCTTTACACCTTAGGCTACACAACACAGAGAATATGGAGCCTTAAGAGATACTGGACATTCAACCTCAATTAAAGTCCATTCACATGGGGTGGCATGGTGGCTCAGTGGTTAGCACTCCTGCCTCCCAGCGCCAGGGACCCGGCTTCGATTACCACCTTGAGCAACTGTCTATGTGGAGTTTGCACATTCTCCCCGTGCCTGCGCGGGTTTGCTCCGGTTTCCTCCCACAATCCAAAGATGTGCAGGTCAGGTGCATAGGCCATAGTGTTCAGGGATGTATCAGTTAGGAGTAAAATGTACAGTAATAGGGAATGGGTTTGGGTGGGATACTCTTTGGAGGGTCAGTGCGGACTTGTTGGGCCAAAGGGCCTGTTTCCACAATGTAGGGATTCTATGACTCACACTTCCTCTTAACTATCAGGAAAGAAGTTGGCTTCAGAAGGGAACCTAGTTCAAGGATATGGGGCTGCTCTATAGTGAGGAGAAAATGACGACTGCAGATGCTGGAGATCAGAGCTGAAAATGTGTTGCTGGAAAAGCGCAGCAGGTCAGGCAGCATCCAAGGAACAGGAGAATCGACGTTTCAGGCATAAGCCCTTCTTCAGGTCTATAGTGAGCCTGTGGAATTCACTGTTACAGGAAGCAGTTGAGACATTGAAGTTTCTCATTCCTGGATCCATTCTCATAAATCATTTCTCTACACCTTGAATGTATTGACATCAGTCTGTACAACCACAAGAAACATTGAAACTTAGGAACAGGAGGAGGCCATTCAGCCCTTCAAGCCTACTCTGCCATTTAATAAGATCATGGCTGATCATCCAACTCAGAACTCTATATAACACCTTCTTTAAAACAGTCAATGTCTTAGCCTCAACTGCTTTCTGTAACAGTGAATTCCACAGGCTCACCACAGACCACCCCAATATCCTTGAACTAGGTTCTGGACTCCCCAGTCATCAACAATTTCCTTCCTGCATTAACTCTGTCCAGTCTCACTGGAACAACTATACCGTTAAAGCCTAGTAAGTGTCTTGTACACATTTAACATCATCTTTTTGCTCTTGTACTCAATGTCCCGTTAATAAAGCAGAGAATGCTGTATGTTGTACTGGGAGCTGTCTGACACCTTCAATAGTCTGTGCACATATACACTCAGCCCCCTCTGCTCCTGCATCCCCTTTAGACGTGTATTATTTTTCAACGTTCTTCTGATCAAAGTGCATCACTTCATACTTCTCTGCATTGAACCTCATCTGTCATCTATTCACCCACTCCACCTCTCAATGTCCTTTGGAGTTCCACGCTGTTTCTCACAGTTTACAATTCTTCCAAGTTTCTTGTCATCTACAGCTTTGAAATTGTCCCCTGCACACCAGTATCCAGATCATTCACATATTTCAGAAAAAGAACGGGCCCCAATACCGACACCTGGAACTCTACGGTAAACCATCCCCCAGCAAAAAAAATCTATTGACCATCAATCTGTTTCCTATCACTCGGTCAAATGTGTATGAAAGAGAGAGGGAGAATGATGGAGTACAAGACAGAGAAATAGAAAGGGGGAGAAAGAAAAAGACAAACAAAGTAAGAGAGAAGAAAAGAGAGACAGTGAAAAAGGGCAGATAACGAAGAGAGAGAAAGAGAAAACGATGAGTGTGTAAGAGAGAGCACAAGAGAGAAAATAACAGAGAATGCAACAGAGAAAGAAGTGAATAAAGAAGAGAGAGAAAGGGAGAAATAGAGAATCACAGAGAAAGAGAGATAGAAAGGGAGAGAAGGGAGTTGTATTCTAACTGGGAGCAGTGCCTTTGGAAGCTGTTGAGTGACCTATGAAAATCTGGCCACATTCTGAAATGCAATAAGATATAAAGAGAGAAGCACAAGCAATAAATAAACTTCCAGAAAGTGGTCTGTAACTTGTCTAGAATTTAAAGCTTTCCTACGAGACGTTGGTGATGTCAGTTAATCTTAAAATGTCTTAGCGAATAAAATTAGCATGAGACCTGAAGCACTTTCTGAATTGTTCTAGTTCATTCATACAAGATGTGATTTGCCATGGAGATTTGTTGCTTGCTGGTAGCCAGAAATAAATGTCAGGAAAATACCCGAACCATCTTTAACCATTTTCCCTGGGTGACATGGATGCACAATCCATTCCTGCTCCAATTAAATGGCTTTGAAAATTTTAGTTTTTGTTTCATTATTGCAAAGAATGATTCTTTTAAAAAATTCATCAGCTTTTTCCATCGCCGCTGTATATGGAGAATGTTCCAGAAAATCCCTGGGAAATGTGGCTATATAAAGAACATTCTAGAAAGCCTGGGTAAATGGACTTTGTCTCAGAAAGGGCATAAGAACCAAAAACAGAAATTGCTGGAGAAACTCAGCAGGTCTGGCAGCATCTATGGAAGAAAGCAGAGTTAATGTTTTGAATCTAGTGACCCTTCCTCAGAACTGGAAAAAAATGGTATTTATGCTGTAGACAAAGAGGAGGTGTGGGGGGTGTTGGAAGAAGTGAGCAAATGGGTGGAGATGCACCCCAGAGAGAGAGAGAGACAGAGAAACGGAGAGAAAGAGAGAGAGAGCGAGGCAGAGAGAGATCTGAAAGTGGCGGGTGAACAAAGAGATTAATCAAGCAGATTCTGAGGAGTGGTCACTCAATCCAAAATGTTAACACTGATTTCTCTCCACAGATGCTGTCAGACCTGCTGAGCTTGTCCAGCAATTCCTATTTTTATCTAAGGAGATTATACATAGCAGGCCAGAACAGAGGAAAAACAGAATGAGTGATAATGAAGAGCTAAAAGTGAGGAAATGGACTAGTTGTGCTGAAGTTGTGCTACCCAAGATCCACAAGCCTGACCACCTTGGCCAAGCTATCATCTCAGCTTGCTCCTGCCCCATTGAATTCATCTCCACCTACCTCAACACTGTCCTATCCCCCCTAGACCAGGAACTCCCCACATACGTTTGGGACACCACCCATGCTCTCCACCTCCTCCAAGTCTTCCGTTTCCCCGGCCCCCAACACCTCATCTTCACCATGGATATCCAATCCCTCTACACCTCCATCCGCCATGACCAGGGCCTCCAAGCCCTCCATTTCTTTCTCTCATGACATCCCCACCAGTACCCTTCCACTGACACTCTTATTCATTTGACTGAACTGGCCCTCACCCTCAATAATTTCTCCTTCTAATCCTCCCACTTTCTCCAGATGAAAGGGGTTGCCATGGGCACCCGCATGCCTGTCTCTTTGTCGGCTATGTAGAACAGTCCATCTTCTGGAGTTAAACTGGCACCACTCCCCACCTCTTTTTCCATTACATTGATGAGTGCATTGGTGCTACCTCGTAGTCCCACAAGGAGGTCCAACAGCTCATCAACTTCACCAACACATTCCACCTTGACTTTAAATTCACCTGGAACACCTCTGACACCTCCCTCCTGTTCCTATACCTCTCCATCTCCATCCCACGAGAACCGACTCAACACTGACATTTTTTACAAACCTCCCACAGCTAACTGGATTACACCTTCTCCTATCCTACATCCTGCAAAAATGCTATCCCGTATTCCCAATTCCTCTGCCTCTGCCACATCTGCTCTCAGGAGGATCAGTTCCACCACAGAACACAACAAATGGCCTCTTTATTTAAAGATAGGAATTTCCCCTCTAACGTAATTGAAGATGCCCTCCAATGCATCTCATCCATGTCCCGCTCCTCTGCCCTTGAACCCCACCCCTCCAAACGCATAAAGGACAGAACAAGCAGAAAATGAGATGTTGTTCTTCGAGTTTGTGCTCAGGTTCAATGGAATATTATAACAAGCCTGAGACAGAGCTGTTGGCCAGGGTATAGGATGGTGTGTTGAAGTGGGTTAGAGACAAAAAAAACTGCAGATGCTGGGATCCAAAATACACAGGTAGGAGGCTGGAAGAACACAGCAAGCCAGGAAGCATCAGGAGGTGGAGAAGTCGATGTTTCAGGTGGAACTCTTCTTCAGGACTGGGCTGAAGAAGGTTACATCCAAAACATTGACCTCTCCACCTCCTGATGCTGCCTGGTGGGTTGAAATGGCAGGCAACTGGATGCTCAAAGTTTTTTTTAACTGGACAGAAGTTAGGTGTCCTGCAAAACAGTCACCCAGTCTGCATTTCATCTCTCCAATGTATTGGGCACCACATCATGAACTACACGATGGGCTTATCAGTGATAGGCAACATGGTTTTGTGCAGGGAAGGTCATGTCTTACCAACTTAATAGAACTCTTTGAGGAAATGACGAAGTTGATTGACGAGGGAAGTGATGGAGATGTCATATACACGGACATCCATAAGGCATTTGCTAAGGTTGCTGGAGAAAGTGAAGTCACATGGGGTCCAGGGTCTACTAGCTAGATGGATAAAGAATGTCTGGGCAACAGGAGACAGAGAGTGGTAGTGGAAGGGAGTTTCTTAAAAATGGACACCTGTGACTAATGGTGTTCCACAGGGCTTCGTGCTGGGACCACTGTTGTTTGTGATGTACATACATGATTTGGAGGAAGGTACAGGTGGTCTGATTAGCAAGTTTGAAGATGACACTAAGATTGGTGGAGTAGCAGATAGTGATGGGGACTGATGGAAATGTGTTGCTGGAAAGGCGCAGCAGGTCAGGCAGCATCCAGGGAACAGGAGAATCGACGTTTCGGGCATAAGCCCTTCTTCAGGAATTCCTGAAGAAGGGCTTATGCCCGAAACGTCGATTCTCCTGTTCCCTGGATGCTGCCTGACCTGCTGCGCCTTTCCAGCAACACATTTCCAGCTCTGATCTCCAGCATCTGCAAACCTCACTTTCTCCTCAGTGATGGGGACTGTCAGAGAATACAGCAGAATATAGATAGTTTGGAGAGGTGGGGCAGAGAAATGGCAGATGGACTTCAATCCAGGCAAATGTGAGGTGATGCATTTTGGAAGATCCAAATCAAAAGCAAACTATACAGTAGATTTTTGGATTGGATTCCCTACAGAGTGGAAACAGGATCTTCAGCCCAACAAGCCCATACCGACCCTATGATAAGTCACCCACCCAGACCCATTTCCCTCTGACTAATGTACCTAACACTATGGGCAATTTAGCATGGCCAATTCACCTGACCTGCACATCTTTGGACCGTGGGAGGAAACCAGAGCACCCGAAGGAAACCCAAAAGAAAAGCCCTGGCAAAAATTGATGAACAGAGAGATCTGGGTGTTCAGGTCCATTGTTCTCTGAAGGTGGCAACGCAGGTCAGTAAAGTGGTCATGAAGGCATACGGTATGCTTTCCTTCATCAGACGGGGTATTGAGTACAAGAGTTGGCAGGTCATTTTACAGTTATATAAGACTTTGGTTCAGCCACATTTAGAATACTGTGTACAGTTCTGGTCACCACATTACCAAAAGGATGCTTTGGAGAGGGTGCAGAGGAGGTTTACCCGGATGTTGTCTGGTATAGAAGGCATTAGCTATGAAGAGCGGTTAAGTAGATTAGGAAGTAAGAAAGACAAAGGTTGAGGGGAGATTGAGATATATAAAACCATGAGAGGTATAGACAGGGTGGATAGCAAGATGCTTTTTCCCAGTGTAGGGGACCCAATTACTAGAAGTCACGAGTTCAAAGTGAGAGGGGAAAAGTTTAGGGGAAATATATGCGGAAAGTTCTTTATGCAGACATTTGTGGGTACCTGGAACACGTTGCCAGCAGAGGTGGTAGCAGCAGGAATGGTAGCGTCACTTACGATGTATCTGGACAGATACATGAAGGGGCAGGGAGCAGAGGGATACAGACCTTTAGAAAATAAGTGACAAGTTTAGATAGAGGATCTGGATAGATGCAGGCTTTGAGGACCGAAGGGCCTGTTCCTGTGCTGTAATTCACTACTTCACCTGGATGGTATGCGTTGGCCCTTGGATGGTGACAAAGGGGGAGGTAAACAGGCAGGTGTTACACCTTCTGCGATTGCATGGGAAGGTGCCATGGGGATGTGGGGAGATGTTTGCATGAAAGAGGAGTGGACCTGGTTTGATCAGTCTCTGCAGAAGGCTGACAAGGGAGAGGAGGGGAATATGTGTTTGGTTGTGACACTCCATTGGAGATGGCAGAAATGTCAGTGAATGATCCTTTGGATGTAGAGACTGGGGGAATGGAAGGTGAGGCCCAGAGGAACCTATTACTGTTGTGTGTAAAAGCAGGATATGGATCAAACATGGCCAACCATGAGAGCAGGAAATCCTTGATTGAGGAGAAAGGTGGACATTTCTGAGGCCCCTAGGCAGAGTTACAGAAACCAGCAGCAAGTAAAATACAAACACCATTCATGCCCACTCCTCATAGAGTCTGTGGTCACTCAAACATAAACTCATTTCCTATTATAGAGTCATAGAGTCATAGAGATGTACAGCACGGAAACAGACCCTTCGGTCCAACCCGTCCATTCCGATCAGATATCCCAACCCAATCTAGTCCCACCTGCCAGCACCCAGCCCATATCTCTCCAAACCCTTCCTATTCATATACCCATCCAGATGCCTCTTAAATGTTGCAATTGTACCAGCCTCCACCACATCCTCTGGCAGCTCATTCCATACACGTACCACCCTCTACGTGAAAAAGTTGCCCCTCAGGTCTCTTTCATATCTTTCCCCTATCACCCTAAACCTATGCCCACTAGTTCTGGACTCCCTGACCTCAGGGAAAAGACTTTGCCTATTTATCCTATCTATGCCCTTCATCATTTTGTAAACCTCTATAAGGTCACCCCTCAGCCTCCGACGCTCCAGGGAAAACAGTCCCAGCCTGTTCAGCCTCTCCCTGTAGCTCAGATCCTCCAACCCTGGCAACATCCTTGTAAATCTTTTCTGAACCCTTTCAAGTTTCACAACATCTTTCCAAGGAGACCAGAATTACACAAAATATTCCAACAGTGGCCGAACCAATGTCCTGTACAGCCACAACATGACCACCCAACTCCTGTACTCAGTATTCTGGCAAATAAAGGAAAGCATACCAAACGCCTTCTTCACTAGCCTATCTACCTGTGACTCCACTTTCAAGAAGCTATGAACCTGCACTCCAAGGTCTCTTTATTCAGCAACACTCCCTAAGGCCTAAGAGTGTAAGTCCTGCTAAGATTTGCTTTCCCAAAATGCAGCACCTCACATTTATCTGAATTAAACTCCATCTGCCACATCTCAGCCCATTGGCCCACCTGGTCCAGATCCTGTTGTAATCTGCGGTAAC
>NC_057738.1:47203542-47210700 GCF_004010195.1 Chiloscyllium plagiosum
TTCCCCCTTCCTATAACTGCCATCCATCACATACTGTAGCTGTTGCAAATTCCTCATCACTTCTATCTGTCTCTCCAACCGATCCACTCGATCTGATAAGATTCGCATCCAACAGCATTTATGGCAGATATAATCCGCAGTAACCCTTAAACTGTCTTTAAACTCCCACATCTGACAAGAAGTACATATCACTGCAAAGGCCATTTTTACTCCTTCACAATCTACAGACCCAGAAAATAACTCCGTCTTATTCCTCTACAAACACTGCCCCAGATTAAATTAATAGCTATGGCTTATATTTTAAGCTTAATCAAGAGACTTATCTCCAAAAACTTATAATCAAGAAAGAACCCACTGTACTCACTAATACAGCCTTTCTCTTGGACAGACTTAAAACAACAATTAACTTATCTGATTCTGTGTTGAGAACAGAAAATAACTCCGTCTTATTCCTCTACAAACACTGCCCCAGATTAAATTAATAGCTATGGCTTATATTTTAAGCTTAATCAAGAGACTTATCTCCAAAAACTTATAATCAAGAAAGAACCCACTGTACTCACTAATACAGCCTTTCTCTTGGACAGACTTAAAACAACAATTAACTTATCTGATTCTGTGTTGAGAACTTCGCCCAACAGTTCCTCCAAGATTAGTTGTGAATGTCACTGTTTGTTAATTTTCCCAGATGCACTCCGATGTCCAGCGACACACGAATTCAGACATCAAAGGCAGTAACTGTGCAGGTTCTCTCTCTCTCTCTCCTGCACTGTCCTCACCATGTGCTTCCTTTGTCTGCTCTTCTCCCTGTTAAACTGCTGTTTTGACTTTTTTTCCAAAGTTCCAAAACAATGCAACAGCATACAAAACAGGAATTGCTGCTCCTGGAATTCGAGGAAATCACCTCCAACACCTAAAATACCTCAATAAAGGAGCAGCTCTTACAGCCAGAAATTTTTCTCGTCCTCCATCTTGGATTACCTAGAATCCACTTCAATGGTTGAATTTCTTGAAGATCACGTCAAAGTAAAGGGGAGGAGTGGGAGCTTTCAAGTAAAGAAAGGGGGAGAGGTAGTGCTAACTTCCTTTTCAAGAAGGAGAATTAGTTCTTTAGTCTAAAGAGGCCAAAGGTTATTGGGGAAAAAACAGGAACAGGGGACTGAGCTGGATAATCAGCCATGATCAGACTGAGTGGTGGGTCAGGTTCCAAGGGCTGAATAGCCTACTTCTGTTCAGAAATGCTGTTTCTATGAATCTAGACTCTAAATATCCCAATACCCAGGACAGGATTCCATAGCCCCTGGCTCTCCTCTCAACACGCCTTTCTCTTGTTTTTTCCTCATAAGCCTATACGTTATTTCTATTTAAACAACTATCCATTTCCCTCCTGAATGCCTCAACTGAACCTGCCTCAAGCACATTTCCAGATAGTTCATATACCGACTCCTGTGTGAAAGCATTTTATCTTCACATCATCTTTGCTTCCTTTGCAAAGTATTTCAAATCTATGCCCTTTGGGTCTTAATCTATTTCCAAGTGAGAACAATTCCCCCCTCTAAAGTCGGTTCAGACACTCCACTATTTTGATAATTTCTATCAAATTTTCTCTTAAGCTTGGTATCTCCAAGGAAAACAACATCAACTGTCCCAATCAATCCTCATGGTGCCTCATCCTAGAGCCATTCTCATAAACCTCCTGCAGTCTTCCTATGGATAGTGGGACCAGGGTTGGAAACCCTTTGGAAGAGGGGACTATCCCAAAATCAAAAACAAACATTTACTCTTGAAGGGAAGGAAGATGATCATCAAGCAATCTCCCAAAAGAGAATTTATAATCCTGTCAATACCCTGCAATTCCCTCCTGAAAGGTGATCATCCTGGATTCAAGCTTCCTGTTTGTATCTGCACTGAGCAGTCTAGCTTTTGACGTCCTTGGCTGGTGGTTCGGTGTGAGCAGATGGAGAGTGGGGGCTTGCTTGCAATTCTTCTGTATTTTTCCCATATTTTCCTCTGCCCATCCAAAGGTAAAATTTGAATAAATGGAAAATCCATGTGTGATTCCTTCCTTCTCCTTTCAATGTTTACCTTGGATATTTGTCATTTCTTTGTGGGTCAAATTAATTTTATTGGCAATAATATTTTCTGATTGAGATAATTTCCTCCACCTTTTCTCCAGAACAGATTCTTCTTGCAGATGAGATAGAATGCTAAGGTTTTGATTCATGGACTGTGCCCAGTTTTTCAGCAAAATAGCTACAAAATACTGTGAGGGATAAATGCGATCAATATTCTGATATTATCATCTTATAGTTATAACTAGACTCTTTAACAAAGTCAAATTTCACCATCTGCTTTGACAGGATTTGAACCCAGGTCCCCAGTAGATCACCTGGGTCTCTGCATTAATGGATTAGGGATAATACTAATGGATCATCGCCTCCACAAATTACAACACATTGTGACCAGGAATCAGCAAATATATTATATTACCCAGAATGCATGCATTGTAATAGAGGAAACAAAAACTAAGGAAATGTCTGTCTTTCAGAAAAGGACAGACAGAATATTTCACCAACAGCTCAATGGGACTATGCAGCAAAATCGATCAATAAGTAATGGATATGGGTCAAAATAATCTTTGTGAAAGAGATAATCAAAAACAGAATTTAGAATTGGATTGTAAAGATTAAAACTAAACAAGACTTTAATAAAGTTTGGACTAATAATAGTCACGATAATCTGGAGGGACACAGAATATTGCAGAGAGAAGTCAGAGGTATAAGGAATGCAAATTAAAATATCTAAAGTGATAAAAGAATATTCAAATAGGGTAGTTCAGATCAAGAATGAGAGACGGAATCTAGGTTCAAATGGTGATAGCATAACAGAGTTATGAAATACATATTTTACATGTGCTTTTACAGCTGATGGTGAGACTGCAGGGGAACAAGGACCAACCTTTAGGAACGGCGACAGAAAAGGAAATGGTTGTGGAAAGAAAACAGCAAGCTGCTGACAATCTGTGGATGGTGCAAAACAATCTATTAGAAAGTTACTAATCAATGGCATTGTATGAGAAGGGAAAGAAGAACTAACAAGGTGGGCGGCACGGTGGCACAGTGGTTAACACTGCTGCCTCACAGCGCCAGAGACCTGGGTTCAATTCCCGACTCAGGCGACTGACTGTGTGGAGTTTGCACATTCTCCCCGTGTCTGCGTGGGTTTCCTCCCACAGTCCAAAAATGTGCAGGTCAGGTGAATTGGCCATGCTAAATTGCCCATAGTGTTAGGTAAAAGGGTAAATGTAGGGGAATGGGTGGGTTATGCTTCGGCGGGTCAGTGTGGACTTGATGAGCCGAAGGGTCTGTTTCCACACTGTAAGTAATCTAATCTAAGGTGATTATAAACTAGTTACAATCCATGGGGGGGGGATGCTCATCAGCTCCCATTTTAAATGGAGGCCAATGCAGGAACAACAGAGCAAGAGTCTGATGTGCATCAACTCACCAACATGGGAACTGGGTAATTTTGATGCCTGGATCTCATTATAGGTCAGACCCCCCACTTAAACGTGAGGATGATAAATGAGTTAGCTGGGACAGCAGGAGGTACTAGTGACACACAGAGATGGACTTTGGCAATCATGTAGGGAGGGTCTAGGTGAGAAAATATATATTTAAAAAGAATAAATCCTCAACATAATTAATCAGCAGAGAGGTCCAACTTTGTAGTTCTAAACATTTAACCACTGCCACCAAATGAGCCATAAATTTGATTATTTGAAACCATTAAGTGAGCATTGCCCATTGTTCTGACTGTTTGTTTGTACCAGGCTTCAAATATCTGTTTTTAATTTGTTCTTTCTGATTGCTTTTTCAGTAACAAAAACTCCCAATAAAATGTTCAATGTAAACAACAAGTTGACTGCTTCAATAACAAATATCATCAGTCTTGTGTCATAAGGGACAACTTTTGGCTTCATTCCTAATCAACAAAATAATTGCAGTATTTTCATTTCAAGGCACATTCACACTGGGTTAACCCAATCAAATGGATGTGTGACTGCACTCTGAAGGAATTTAAGAGAAGCATCAATTAAACTGAAGGGTCAGAGGTTGGGAAAATGTTGAATCTTGTTTAATGTCAAGATCTAACATTGAAATTAAACTAAAATACTGCAAATGCTGGCAATCTGATTTTTTTTTTAAAAACGCAAGTCAAAAATGCTGGAAATCTCAGTAAATCAGGTAACATCTTTAAAGCAAAACAAAGGTAATGCATCACATCAAGCAACCTTCCATCAGAACAAAACAAATTCACACGTTTGCCTCCTTTGCACCAAAGTGATACTCCCCCTTTCAATACAAGCTGCATGAGGAAGCTCTCTACAAAAAAGACCAAGTCTGTAAAACTAGTGGCTGATTTCTTATTCAGTACACTGGGCTGTGACTCAATTCGGAGAAAGTGAGGACTGCAGATGCTGGAGATCAGAGCTTAAAAGTGTGTTGCTGGAAAAGCGCAGCAGGTCAGGCAGCATCACCATTCCTGAAGAAGGGCTTATGCCCGAAATGTCAATTCTCCTGTTCCTTTGATGCTGCCTGACCTGCTGTGCTTTTCCAGCAACACATTTTTAAGCTGTGACTCAATTCCCCTGTTTCCTTATCTCCAGAAGTTCCGGATTTCAAAGAGGGTTTTCCAAATGCTAATTGTAACATAAAAATTATTCAGAAACCCCAGTGAAATAGACACAACCATCAGATAATAAAAAAAATCACCTTGAGTATTATTATCAAGGAAAGAAAAGTAAGGAAGTGTTTGCATTCCAGAAAAGGACAGGCAGAATATTTCACCAATAGCTCAGCAAAATCTTTCAATAGGCAATTGATGATGTACAAAATACCTAAAACTGACCACTCTTGTTGAACAATAGACTGTGAAGAAAGACCTGCCTTGTTCATTGTTTGCACCAGGCTTTGCATTTTGTGAATTATCATAATTATTGTTTAACAACATCATTATCCCCAAAAAGATTCTTTTAGGGAATATCTTTATTTATTCCCTGTGAAAAAATTACAGATTCTTAATACATTAAAACTATTACCATTTGTTTATTGTTCAAAGTCTTCAATAATCCTATGTGTATGTCAAACATTCATTACATTTTCTGCAAAATACATAAAAAGTTAAGGATAATCAATATATTTTCTCTCCAGGTATGCTGTCTCTGAGAATTCTTAAATCTGATTGACTGCTAACCACTCTGAGGGAAGAGGGATGGGGAGAGGGGAGTAATTAGGAGGCAGAGAGATTGGATAAAGGAGAAAAGAAAGGTTCAATAAGGAAATAGGAGGGATAAAGAGAAGAGAGGAAAAAGGGAGGGAGGGAAAGGAAGGAGTGAGGGGAGATGGGAAAAGAAAGTGGATAGTCAGGGAAGAATGAGAAAAGAGAGGGGAGGTAGCAAATTGGTTCAGGAAAAGGGAAGGGGCAAAAAGGAGCAAGAGAGATATGGAGGATGACAAGAGGGAGTGGTGGAGAGATTCCCAGTCTACACCCAGAGAAATGTTGTAAACAACCACTTATGTTGTTCCCCCGACTAGAATTGACTAGTAATGACTGAAGGCCAGAGAAATGAAATGAAATTTTCTTGTGAGATCTATTTGTCAACTTTTTTTAAAAGAGTGAATTATCTTTTCTTTCCAAATTGTTTTTCTTTCCTTTTACATTATTCAAAGAGCACATTTACTCACATTGAACCAAGTTATATGGTATTCAGCATTCTATTGCACGTGACAGCACACTGACGCGTGTGGATATGTAAATGTAATGCATTTTATGAAGCAATTCAGACAGAGCTGAGTTGAACTCTCAATGCAATAGTTAAAGCCTTTATCCCAAGTGTGAAAGTATTTGACAATAAGAATTTTCTCCCTGTAATCATCCCTTCTATTCAATTCAGATTGCAACATTGAAATTCAAGCTTTCATACTTGATCACCTTAACTGCAGCACAATCAAAACCTCCTGCAACAAATACAATTTGGGATTTAGAATAGATCCTAAAACCATAACAAATGATAAATTAAAAGAAAAATCAGTTTTGAGGAAGGGTCACTAGTCCTGAAACATAAACTTTGATTTTTCTCCACAGACGCTGCCAGACCTGCTGGGTTTTTTCAGCAACTTCTATTTTTATCTCTGATTTACTGCATTTGCAGTTCTTTTCAGTGTTTATAAATTAAAAGATGGATTTTTAATAAAACGTAGAAGCAGTGGGCTGAAATGCAGTTTACATCTCTCCTGCAATAAAGTGTGAGCATCATTTGCTGATTCACTCCCTTGGAGCAAGACTGGATACAGATTCTTCACTGAAAAATAGATTTGAATAAAATATTTAGCAAAGATCAGCAGTTTTGTGACGAGCATTTTTATGACTCTCGGCTTACAAATCAGCAAATGTTGCATTCACAAAGCTCACTGCTCTGACTGTCAATTGGATACAATGCCAAAGAAAATTCTCCCAAAGTTTTCACTATTCACTGAAATTAGAAAATACCCAGGACATTGTATTGCTACAGAGGACATTTTCTCCAGTGTACAGATAGTTCTGCTATAATGCGCATTTCATCAATGTGAATTGGCTGTAATACTGTTTCTAAAGTGGAAACTTTTAAAACATGCAATGGCTATAACGCGATTGCAAGTGCTATTTTTACTGTGCGATTTTTATACAACACGCGGTCCCACAAGAACACAAATATCACGTAATAGTAGAACTACCTGTGCAAACAGACTGTAGTAAACATCAAAGTTCAGAGTACACAAGGTGAGACAACCTACGCTGAATTTATCATGTCTTTGCTACACTAATCTTAAAGGAGAAAGTGAGGACTGCAGATGCTGGAGATCAGAGCTGAAAATGTGTTGCTGGAAAAGCACAGCAGGTCAGGCAGCATCCAAGGAGCAGGAGAATCGACGTTTCGGGCATGAACCCTTCTTCAGGAATGAGGAAAGTGTGTCCACCAGGGTAAGATAAAAGGTAGAGAGGAGGGACTTGGGGGAGGGGCGTTGGAAATGCGATAGGTGGAAGGAGGTAAAGGTGAGGGTGATAGGCCGGAGTGGGGGTGGGGGCGGAGAGGTCAGGAAGAAGATTGCAGGTTAG